>NC_040041.1:38004252-38152000 GCF_003713205.1 Coffea eugenioides
GTTTATTCCTTTTTTGCCTGGTGACTATCTCCAACTGTCACTGGTGAAAACTTCTCGGTGAGCCAGTTGCTTGCTCAAATCAATGTAAGCATATCATGGCTGAGGATTGTGAGTCAATAGGGGAAGCTTTATGCCAAATGTCTCTCACTTCTTATGTCGTCGATATACTGCAGTTGGTTTATTGGATCTAATGACTGCTATTGCTGTTGTTCTGCACAATCCAATGTATGCTTTTAGAGATTGGACAGAGAATTTTTTTTCCTCATCTCTGTTTTCTTATAGAAAAAGAATCCTCAAATACTGATTGGTAGAGTTTAAATAACACTAAAAATATCTTTATGCCATTCTTTTCAATTGTTGGGTTCATCATTTGAATTGTTTAGAGCTAGAATGCTTATGATTACATGATGACCATCTGATTCATTACTTCTCAAATCAATAGAAACCTTTTGTTTAATCCCATTAGCTATGTCATCTCTCCTATAATTTGGACTGATAGTCTTTAGAACCAAATTTAGGGGTATGAGATTAGCTAAGGAATAGGAATTAGAAATTACAAATTTGAGAGAAATGTATAAATGATGATGATCTCACTTTGATAAAAGGCCAGAATAAACAATTTCAAGAAGCTTCTGCTGCTCAGCAACTTCAGCAATTAGCCATGTCAACAGGGTAAGCAGCCTCTGAATCTGGGGAGCCTAATTTGCTATCCTTTTTACCAGCCTTTGGGAATGATTAATTCTAATTGCCATTGGGAATGATTTTAAGGGTTGAAGTTGGCGGCTCACCTCTCTACAGGGTTGAAAG
The DNA here is from genome assembly GCF_003713205.1 of Coffea eugenioides. Taxonomy (NCBI): domain Eukaryota; kingdom Viridiplantae; phylum Streptophyta; class Magnoliopsida; order Gentianales; family Rubiaceae; genus Coffea; species Coffea eugenioides. Next base: position 38,005,060 of record NC_040041.1, read on the forward strand.
GAAAATAGGTGAAGGTAGCTTAGAACAGGTATGCAAGGGACGTCTTTTTTCTTGTGAAAAAGGTTCAGGACCTGTGGAGGTATTTTCTGTTTTTGGTTGACCAAGAGGATTCATATTGTTTCTGTTCTCAACTATTTATATTGTAATTTGGAAAAGAAACAACAATTGTATGAATATTAACATTGGTTCCATCTGAAGAAAAAAAAAAAGAATTTCTTGTCTATTAATCTTGCTAGATGAATTTCAGGTTGCCCTGAAATTTGAGCACAAAAATAAACTGGTGGGTCATATCAAAGATGATTATCCAACAGAGTGGCAGATTTATAAGTACGACTCTTGATTCCTTTTCCTTACCCTATATTTTCTCTATTAAAGAACTGAAGTGAATCTTGTTTCTTGCTGAACAGCTCCCTTGGAGGTGGAGGAGGTACATATGGAGTGCCTACTGTACATTATAAAGGAATACAAGGAAACTACTTCATAATGGTAAGATTGGAAGTGCTGAATGGATATATCTACTTTACTTCTACTCCACAATATGGGACGTATCAAATGCTGTTGTCTTCTCATGCATCTATGAATCTTTGATAATTGATCACGTTTTGATGCATTTCATACATATATCTTCGTTTGAAAGGAGTTTGCAAAAAGAATTTCGAAAATCATTCTAAAAACTAAATAAGCTTGACTTTAGCAGATTATAAGCATGAGATGGAAGCTGCTAAAAAGCATCTCCACTTGGCTTTCATTATAGTTGAAGAAACTCGATAGTCCTCATAATCTTCCTCTGTCATTAGATTCCTGGTAGTATCAGAAATTGTCTCTCAAGTTTGAATAATTGTTGGACGCCCAAGAACAGTTTTTGATGTGGGCTATGAACTGATATTGATATCGCACTCCTGTTAGCTTGAATCTTCTTCTAGCTCTAACCCTTGTTGACATCACATCCTAACATGCCTGGCCTTGTTGGAGACATAAATGTGGCCTGTTGTCAAATAGAACATCATTTTATGCCTACAACACTATCAAAGTTCACGCTGTTTCTGATAGCTATACGATTGCACTCTTGTTTTTTCTATTGGCAGATTAGTAATATGTCAATTTTTTTGCTTTGTCCATGCCTGTGGTTTTTTTGGCCTGTTCTCAATGCCAGTTCAGAGCTTTCTTGCATACAAACTTTCTGATTGAAGGAGATACACTCAAGAGGGTATTCTACTGTCTTTTCTTGTTTCCTTTTTCACTCTTCTTAAGGGTTGAAAGTTGTCGGTGGTATGCATTGAATTTGGTAGGCTTCTCTTTGAATGCGTAATTTATAACTTAGAATGTGTAACTTTTTGAGTCTTAGGTAGTGAATGGTGATATAAAGCCTCATAACCTATTGCTTGGCCAAGCATGAACACCGCAAGAAAAGAAGTTGTTTCTTGTTGACTTTGGAATAGGTCAGATAATGTGAATATTGTCCTCTCCTCCTCACAAATATTTATCCTTTTTAACTAATCTCCTGACAAATTGCAGCAACTGAGTGGAGAAAGAGCTGTGAGGGTAAACACATCGAATACACTCAACATCCTTGGCACACAAGGTGAGTGTTAGCTTTCATATGTTCTCAATTCTTCAGTTAACTCGTCCGCTTCTATAGAAGATCTATCCTCTTTCTGTGCAATTGTCCAGAGGGACTCTTGATTTTGCAAGTGTGCATGCCTAATTTGGGAAGGACTGCTGGTCAGAGGGATGATTTACAGACAGTTGCTTAAACACTTATTTTCCTTCTGAAAGGCAAGCTGCCATGGAGGAAGTCATGGTTCTCCCTTTTTCCCTCGCTTTTGGATCCTTCCTCCTCTTCCACTGGTGTGCTTATTTTCCAATCTGTGTATTATCTAAAGGATGAGGAAACCTTTTTTCATGTCAGCCTAGAAAAGTTTTCAATCTCACCTGACTTCTTGTGTTTCTCGTGCCATACCCCTTTGAAAGAGTATCTCAAGACTGTCCTTGATTTTAACTTTTCTGAGGAGCCCAACTATTGTCTTCTACTACATGTTATATCCATCTTTGATGGTCTTATTGGAGCCAATTTTGCTACCAAACTTTTTTTTTTTTTTCCGAAACGATAATTGATTGTATTACTTGACAAAAGATTTACAAGTACGAGCAAAGGCTCGAATGAACTTTACAAGCGGCTTTACTTGCCCCTAAGGAAACCAATGTTCCTCATCTAAAATAATGCCCAAGGCAAATCAGAAGGCTGACATAGGAGGTGCTTGTAAGCTAAGAGCAATTTGGTATAAGTTGAGATTATTGTAATAACTGAACCTCTCTATCTCAGTATTTTTCTCTCTCAATTCTGTTTTGTTCTTCTTGAATTCTGTTCTGTTTATCCATATATTCTTGAATCAGTTGAGTTCCGTGACAGATTGGTTTTTGAGGTGATTGGTCTTTGGCCCCAGTGATCAAAAAATGGCAGAAGGTGCTCGGCTAATGAAGGAGGCCAGCTTTACGATTTTAGAATTACTACTTCTTTAACTGCTTAAAAATTATATAAATTGAAAATTTGGTACCCCAACTTTCAATCCTTAACCTTTTAAATCAAATAGGTTCTCTTAAGGATATGTAAGGAACACAAGCTTAAAGTATACATTAGCTCTACGAATTTAGTGGAGGCAAGTGAATTTTAACTTTGATAGAGCCAAATTCAACTCTAATTTTTCATACTTGAACTCGATCAGCCACCTAAAACTTGAATTCGAATTTAAACTTGAGTCTGAATCTAATTGAACTCAGATTAAAAAACAAAATTAATTGTGATGATTTTTAAAATGAATAAGACATACATTTCACTACAATAAGTATTAAACCTAACAATGACACCATCCTCGTTATTATTATCATTCCCATTTGCTCACAAAAGGAACCGAAGAAGCAGACTTACTACTCAATTAAGGTCCGTCTAAAGTCCTCCCAACCTGTTTCCCAAGTAAATGTGAATCCACTGATTCCATTCCCAAATTTACTGTTTTGGAAGTGCCGCTACTGCACTGTCAACGATGAGTCTTCTAAATAAAAATGGCCGATTAATTGCTCTCAACTTTTCATGCAACTGTTAATTGCTCTGTTTTTCTTTTTTTTTTTTCCTATTTCTTTGCCCGTTATTATTGTTATTGGAAATGAAAGGAAAGAAGCAAAAAACTAGTGCTTCTGGAGCTTGATGATCATTGAAGTTCTTGTTATTTTCTAGACGAATTACGTAGTTGTTAGCATACTTTATTCCTAGAGTTTAAGATTTGTGGAGTTTATATCGGAAAACTAATGGCCAAAATTAACTAACCAGAATTAGGAAATTAAGTGGACTTTAGATTAATTTATCGTCAATAAAAATTACACTACTGATTTCACAAATAGAGTGTTCTCTCTCTCTCTCTCTCTCTTTTTCCCTCTGTAATTGAATTCCTCTCTTTCTCTTTGTTATTTAAACCTTTGCAATATGCTATGGATTGGTATAAAGTGGCTTCTTCTCTCCTGAAAAAACCGTAAGAATGTCCAAAAAAATAGAATCCCAAAACCTTGGATCTTTAGCCTTCAAGAAACCACACCACTCTGGTGATGATGCTACAGTCCTCACAACTCAACGTACTCTGAAAGGCACGACACAGAAGCATTCTACTTCTCAAAATGACCCTGATTACGAGCCAGAAGACGGGTCGAAAGTGTCCAAGAAAAAAAAGACTACCACAAAAAACCAAATTTCTGAACATGAGGCTAAAGTTTTTGAGCTTTCCAAACAAGTTTGGGGTGATGGTGGAGTGCATGCTGCCCATGAAGGGGAGGGTCATGAAGATACAAACGAAGACGGAGAGGAAGAAGATGTGTGTGATAAGTATCCCTATCTCTGCGGGGCATTAGAATCTTTTGAGTCTCCTTTTCCGGTGGAGGAGGCAATAAGATTCATAGACAGTGCAAAGAGAAAGGAAGTGGAAATGAAATGGAAGCTGTTACATCTTAAGGAGGAAAAGCTCCTTAGGAAGAAGTCGAGGTTGAATTCCATGTTCACTGAGATAGCTTTGCATGATTCAGAGAATGATTAGCAAACTTTTGTACTTTAATTCTAGAAACTATTGTGTTGGATGCTAGTTTTTAATGGTCATGTTGTGTGGAAAACTTAGTTGTTTTATTATGTCTAATCTCTGTTGAATATTGCCTCATTCCCCCAGATTCCTTTTATTAGCTTACGTTACAGTTAATTTTACAGGAAAGTACTTTTGAAAACTGACTTGTGACTTTGAATTTGGGTTTTCACAATTTATAGTTGGGAACTTTTTATTTGGGCTGTTGAAGATGGCTTGTACTCTGGAAAGATGAGAACCTTTTGCTCGTTGTTGAACCTTCAAATTACTTTTCTCTGGGCTGTTTTTTTACTTAGTTGAGGATGGCACTAGTTCATTTGTGGAAACGCAGCTTAGTGCCACTTTAGTAAGGGCCCATTTCGTCAACACTAAGACTGTACCAAGGAATAGAGAAATAATCTTTCATTTCATTATTTTTCTCAACTAATTACTGGAAGATTAGGAACACTTGACAAATCATCTCATGAGCAAAGGTTCATTTAGTCCAGTTCCAATGATCGACATATTAGCAATTGATGTTGGTGACCAAGATTTAGGTAGGATGGAGTATCTTGAAGTCTTAAGAATATATAGGTTGCAGCATGTGGAGAGAGGGGCAGGTGAAGAATCTCATAGTCCATAAATTGGTTCAGTTGAAGCCATTGCCTGCAGACAGGGTGGAATCCATAGGTTCCTTGAAGACAATCATGACTCCTGGAGACACGTTTGATCCATATTCTGGTCAACCTATTCTCATAAATGTGCAATGCATCTATTGCAAATCGCTATCAAACTTGTCTCATCCTATTGCCCCGACACTATCATGGGAATTTCGGAACTATCAAACTTGTGTCAATGCACTCAGTGAACAGAGCCGTAGCTAGCTCCTTCAAAATACACTCAGTGAACAAAGCAACATCCCATAATAATCCATATAGACTTATGAGAATAGGCTGTTAAGGCTCTTAGACTACCTGGCTATTTGTTTGATAGTCATAACATTAATCATGAGTGACCTTTCTCTGTCTCCTCGGTATTTAATTAAGTTGACTACATACATTGATTTGAGGATTTGAAAGATTTGAAACTCGAAATTTTCTATTTTTGGTGATTTTTCAGCCTGAAATAAAATTCACTGAATTTGCTATATTTATCCGTTCTTATTAGTGCAATTTTTTAAATCAATGTAATGATTATAGGGATACTTTTACAATCCTCCCCCGAGGTTTATGATGATTGCAAGAAGTACCCTCCAGGTTTAAAAAATTGCATAAACCTCCCTTAGAAAATAGTTCGGAGCTCACTTTACTGATGTCAGCAAAATATCTCAGTTGAAAATCCAATATTGCCCTTATGTAATTTTTCTCCAAAGAAATAAAATTCCTTTGTAATTTTAAGCAAAATATATTGCAACATAGTTTAACAAAACCAAGCATCAAATTCGTTTCTCTTCCTTCAAATGGAAAAAAAAAATTCACATAGACAAATGAAAAAAAAAAATTAGATACCAATTGGTTAAGTAACCTATTTAGGAATCTAGAATTTTTTTTTTCAAATTATTATAATATAAAGTAAAATTGAATTGAGATAATTTGGGTGGTTAAGACAAGAAAGAACCTATTAATCTTGCTCTTCTTTGTTTTTCTCTTTTTTTTAACTATTTGTTAACTTATAATTTTAAATTTCCATTGCTTCACTTCATGGAGATGTTAAATTGAGTAGTTCTCGAAGGATATTTGTCATTTTATACCATAAATGGGAGGTAGGTATAATTTTCTAAACATGAAGATTACTGTCTGCAATTGTTGTAAACCCCAAGTGCGGTTTGTGAAATTATCCCACGATTAAATCATATGTCAGAAAGGAAAAAAAGGATCCATCCATCAAGAACTAGTTGATAATTTAGCTGTAGAACGTACGAAGGTTAAATACGATTGTGTACTTAATTTAAATATGGCCCTTATGAATCATGAACCAAATTCCATTGGTTTACCACTATTTTATGAGCTTTAATATTTAGTGTACGTGGTACTGAATAGATGAATTTTTAGAGACCTTGCAGCCAAAAAAAATACAGGAATTATGGGTAATATTGATAATTGCGCCAATAATTTAAGAAAGGAATTGAAATTGGGATACGTAGACTATAATTTTTTTTTTTTAAAAAAAAAAGCATATTTGTATAGAAAATATACAACATATTTTCTTTTTGGTCATATGAAATTAATAGTCAATGTTGACCATCCTTATGGACTAAATATAAACAGTAAATTGTGTATGGTACCTAGTTTAACCACAAACTACATGTTAGTGCAAAAGAAAAATTTTCAATTAAACAAACGGGCACTTCTTTGGGAGGGAAGTAAAAAGTTACTTCTCTATTTTCATTTTCTTTGTTATTCTCTTTTTTTTTTTTTTTTTGGTGGTTGCAAAGTCCAATTAAAGCAAAATACCATGCAATGATGCAAAGTCCAATGTCTACATCTCATAGTACAGTAGATGAGCACATAGAAACATCCTTCATATTAATGAGCACCCTTCAACAGCTCATGCCCATTCTTCCTTGAAGATCGTGAAATGTAAGACCATTCAAGTCAATTTGTATGTACTACAAATTGAATGTTGAAATTACTCATCTAATGAGTAAAATTCAGTTTCATCACTATCATCAAAGCTGTCATCAGAGCCATCATCAGATTCATCATCACTGGAGCTACTGGATGAATTGTACACATTAAACTTTTTTGGGCAACAATCAGCACCATATGGCTTTACTCTAAATGTTGTTTTATCTATCAGATGAAATAACAGGTAATCTCCAAGCTTCAAATGATGATCTTTAACAAATTTTGGCCACGAAAGTCTGCAAATATAATAGTAGCGACCTTTCTTTCGAATTCTTACTGGCCATGAATTTCGAACTGAGTTCTTTGCCTCGGATTCGATTGTGCATCTTGAGGAAAGCTTTTCCTTCAAGTTCCTCACAAAAGCATAGGGAATCCGCTACAAAAATGTCAAGGAAAAAAAATAAATATAAAACTTAATCATGACAATAACTGAAGAAGATTAATGGAAAACGTATACAGTAGCAATTGATGTGGTACTTACAATTTCTCTCGTGAAGTCATCTTCCATCAACAGCTTTATAAAGGACGGATTAAAGTTGAAATTTTGTTCCATTTTGGAATTTGGCTTGCAGAGGAAAACAAGAACGATGAGCCCTCTTTGGTTGAGGAAAGAAAAAAGAGAAGTAAATATAGACTTTAAGGTTGGTGTCAGTTCAAATTACACGGCTTTTTGTTTGCCTTTTGTTCGTATTTTGTACATACATTAAATTCTGTAGACTTTTAGACTACCAGAAACTCTTTTTATAGTTATCATGTTAGTCACGATTCATGAGTAACATCTTTATTACTTCCATATTAAATTAACTGCATTTAGTACATTGAATAGAGAGAAAAAAAAAATGCACAACCATGCAGTGAATTGCATCTTTTGTTCTTCATTAGATCGAATTCATCACCTTCCTTCATGGTAATCCTTCACTAACAAGGGATTTGAGCTCCCATCAATCGAGATAACTAGTTAATACTATAGGTTCGAAATTTTCAAAGGTGAACATAATTACATGGAAGTCTGAAGACCGAATTAGATTAATTAAATGTTGTTCTTGAATAGTGAATTTAAGATATGTCAGTCAGACTAAAGTAATATCTTATCCGTGTCATGATTACATGAGTTGGAAGCAAGACCAATGGTTGGTCCAGTAAGTTGGGGCCAAAAATGTGCATACAAGAAACAGTATACAATTATGTCTGTCTTTTGTTTTTGTTCATATACATCTGTTAGTGAATGCGGACATTCTTGTGGTAGGTGTATACAAACATGATTATCTATTGTAACTAATTGTGCTTTCCTTTCGTATTTAATCCAAACAAAATAGATGAAAACCATTTTCTTCTGCTCTCCTTTCCTTTCTTTTTCATTGGTATCATTTCCTTTTCTTTCCCTTCCTTTCCTTCAATCCAAACAGTGCCTAAGTCTAGTTTTTGAATTGACAGGTTGTCGAAACTTGTGTAATAATAAAAATAAGTCTAGTTGCCAATCGGAATAATCAAAACTCGATTCAAGTACTAGAGCAGGGACTCTAGATGTGCAATGGGTTACTTGATTCACTCTGTTTCCGAAAAGTTTTCTTGATCCGATATACCAGAATGGGATTGCTTATTCACAAGTAATTATTGCTTTGTAAATAGGGTAAGTAGGGTCGAATCCACAGGGATTTGGGGTAATTCGTTCCTTCAAAGTTCCAATTAACAACGGGGGGTTTTATCAAAATAAAACTTAAAATAATTAAGCAATTCAACCAAATAAATGATTAACTAACACGAAGGTAGAAAGGAATTAAATAAATAATAGACGAACTCTAGCCAAGGATACAAATACTCAGACACGGTCTATTCATCCGATCATTGATGCAAGGAAAGTTCACTTAATTTTATTAACAGGTTAGTTATAGTCACCGACACGCTCTAACCGAAAAACATTCCTAGGTATGACCGTAGGAATTAATTTCCTAATTGCGTTAAAAACTAGAAAAGTCTAACCCTGATCAATAACACGCTACGAGGGTTATTTAAATCAGATTGCACGTCCCCTCGTGTGTAAAAATGCTAGTTGCTACTGATATTAATCAATTAAACAATTACAGATTTAATTGACTAATTTGGCAGGAGATTAATAAGTCGAATTGAACATCGGACCCTTGACATTTAATTAACAAAATAATTCCGTGAAAATTCAAGCAGACAACGTGCAAATATTAACAAATTAAGAAACGCATGAAAATTAATTCGATCTCACAAATATTCGGGACTACGTCGTCGCGTTGATCTTTGACTAGATGGAAAGTTTAACCACGCCGCATAAGTAAATCTCCACTAAATAATCAAGAAGTAAACTATGTTTCTCCGGTTGGGACTTTTTGTCGAACAAAAGTCACGCATCAAAAAGAAAAGAAAACTAAAACTATCTCTAAAACAATGACTAACTCTCTTGTGGTCCCTGGCGAATTGAGAGAAAAGGTACAAAAAGTCAAGCTCTGCCGCCTTCCCCTTTTTCCATTTCCTATTGCTAATCAGACTCCCTTGTACAAGTCATCTCCTCTTAATACGAAGACTCTTAGTCAGCAACTCTTCGTCAGCAAAAGGAAAAGGAAGTCCGTTTCTTCTCTTCATGTGGGCCAGGTTTGTATTTGCTTTTAGAAACTCCCCACGTGTGGAGTCTTTTGCCTCAAGAAGATCTCCATTTTTAGTACTTTTCTGTCCCACTCTCTGAAATTATATCAAAATATCAAATATAAGTATATGTTAACAATTAAAACAATATTTGTTAAAACAATTAAAAGAATCAAGATCATATAAGTTTTATATCTCAAGATATGGCAATGTTAGTTAGGATTGCCTAACCTGGGTATCATGTGACACTGTAATCTTTTAGTACATTTTATATCCTTTAGGATAGCAATCTGAAAACATTTCCTTCACAAGAGCTTTGGACCATTTAATGACGTTTCAATTCCACAATTGATTGAATCATTCCATATCATAGCTGAAATAGAACTTTTTTAACCAGTCAGTCCTACAAACTCAGAATCATGTGCCATTTCTTATGTACAAAACAGTGTCATAGAGCCTTAAATCCACATAAGCATTTTAGTCTAGTTCTTAAGTACTGAACCCAGTAAACTTTTAGAGTTGGCAAGAAATCAAACCTGGAAAGAAGCATTGAAGGAGATGTTAGTTCGTTGTCAATTTGGAGTAGATTATAATCTTAGGCATAAGATGTAATATAACTATTAGAACTGACTCTGTAGTTCAATTTTTTGCCGACACATACTAGCATAAAACCTAAATGGGCGAACAAAAAATGAAAATAGTGCAGTGAAAAAAGATGTTATTAATAGTTTAGTGCCCATTTAGAAATATGCTCCTTTTTCTGTTTTATTCCATTTATTTGTTAACCTTAGGTTGTGGCTGGGGAGAGGAGGTGTGTAGAAAACACCACAACTAATTCCAGCTGCTGGACCTATAAAATGTTAAATGGCATTATGGATGAATTATGTTCAATTGCCAACTCCAACTTGGTAATTCGGTGTGGAAAGAGTCGCAACAACAGCTCAAGCTTCTACTTTGACCAACACACTTAACCCCACATTATGTTTAAAGATCCCAATTAATGAAGTTCTGAAATACTAAATTATATATATATATATAATCCTCCAACGCAGCTAATTGGGAAATTTAAAGTTTAAAATATTGGGGCCGTTATATTTGTCACCGTAAATTAACCTATTTCTTTTGTTTCCATTGACTTTTTTTATCATGCGCATTACATCTAATGATTTTGTTTGTGTTTTTTCTTTTCATATTTCTAATTTTGATTTACTGCCTCTCCCTTTTACACTTAAGATTTTATTCTGATGGCTTTTCTTTGACTTTGTATGCAATGTAAGTAATTTTATTTGATCTGGTTTTGCATTAAACTAACCTTACGTTTAGTGCACTAGAATGGCGAGAATGAAAGGTCTTATTATCGAAAGAATGATGTGAATTTTTTTTTAAATCGTTCCACTTTGTGGTATGCAGGTTAGAATAAAATGTATCCATTTTTATTGTTTAGCACAATCAATTTTAGATGTCAAAACGAAATAATTCTATGCAAATTTGATTTAATTAATCGAAAACAAAGCTTAGGACTTACAGGATTGTTCTCAAGTGATTCTAATTTTGTAAAAGCTGATTTTGTGAAATTGATTTTTAACAGATTTTGTAGAATAACTCCTGTGTTCTAGTTTATAGTTAATAAAGCTACTTTGATAAACACTCGAGTGTTCTTGAAAATGTTGAAAAGCTAATCTCGACAAAAAGATAACCAAATTGCCATTATGTGAGACATAAATAACTTTTGCACGACTGACATGGAGTTTTAATGTAATTAATTAATTTTCTTATGAAGATTAAATGTTGAATAAGAAGAAGAAGGGGAAAAGAGATGAATCTAGAGGTGGAATAACGAGTAAGAAGAAATGGAGAGAGATGTGTGGCCAAAATATTTACTTAATCTTTTTGTAGTTTAGTAATTATGTTAAAGTTTAAAAGTTTTTTTTTTTTTTTTTGCATGTAGAAAAAGTAGGCTATAATCTGAATCTTAAAGCAATTAAGAATTAAGACATGCTTTTTAACTTTTGGGGCCCAAAACATCTAAAATCAGGTTTCAAAATCAGTTTTCATAAATCCAAAATTAAAATCAGATTTAAAAGATCAATTGAGAACGCCCTTCATGTTTTTTATGTTGTTTTAATTATTTGTGCTATGTTATTTTTGTTAAATTGCAAAGTTATTTCGTTAGATAACATAATCGCGTACGAGAATACATGTTAAGCTAAATGATGAGTTAACTAATCAATTAGTTCAACTAGTGGTGACATTTTTCTTGGTGTGAAACTTAAGGATAGCCACTCACTTCCCAAATCAATAAATGATCCAAAGTTATTCATAAACACAATACACAAGTAATTTTTTTTTTTAAAAAATAATACACAATAATCCGACCAAATTATAGATGAAAATCAACAATTAGGTTTTACTGTACACGTTGAATGTTTCTAAAGAACATTAACAAATTTCAATTATCAGCTAAAGTTTTGTAAATACTAAAAACAAATTCTTACTATATTTTAGTAGTTTCGAATCACAATGATAATCAAATAAATAACAACTTAAAAGATCACCATTCATTCCTTCAACTTGCTAATCTCGAATTTGAATTGAAACTTATTTATCACATTATCACTTTTGTTAATTTTTCCATTTGACAAATGCCAGATTTACCTAGTGCTAATAAATTGATTAACAAGGATAAAAAAAAAAAAGAGCATACTACTCATTGGGCTTGCAAATAGCTAATTATACTATTTTAGTAGTATGTTATAACAACATTGCAAAGAGTCTTCTAAAAGAACATGCAGCAAATTAACAAAAGTTAAATAAATCTTTAGTAAATCACCCAGATGAACTATTCTTCTGGCTCTTCTATATATGATAACCAAATGAATCTACGATTAGCTCTTCCGGAATAAATTGAGAAATTCTATGTAAGAATCATAGTATTTCGTAATTCATTGGTAAAATCCTTTTGATTCTTTACCAACCAATAATGTAGGATCATTGACATGGTTAAAGCAAAGTGTTTGATGTTTAGATGCAACATATGATATGTAGTCTTTCTACTGCTATGTAAATATAAAGATAGTTTAAAATAAATATTTTATCAATAGAGGACACTTCTATCATATAAAATGCTTATTGTAAAAATGAGTCATCACACACCGGTCATGAGTTTGGGGGAATCTCAACTAGAGTAAATAGTCTACCATATAGGAATATAATTCTGACAAAAAAAAGGTAAATTATTTATTACTCCCCTATGGTTTTACAAAATGCTAGATGACCTCCTAGATTTTTAAAATAATCATACAACCCCCTATGATTTTATGTAAGGTGAAAAATGGATGAAATGCACAATTAGTCATGGTTTTTATACCTTTGACAAAAAAAACAATTATGGTTTTTATACCAAGTGCACTTTAAAAGTGCGTGTGGTAAAATGTTAATTTTAATGTAAACTCTTTATAATTTGTATAAATATTTACTTTATGCTCCTGTGATTTTTGCATTTATCCACTTAATCTCCCTGTACTTTTTGTATAAAAAACCCTAATTTGTATAAATATTCACTTTATAACAAGCCCACTAGGCACCCACGCTTTGTAGAAGCCGATCCATATATTATTGACACATAATAATATTTAAAAATGCATAAAATCACATGCCTAGGGTAAACCGGTTTCTAGGGGTGTGCATCAAAATCGAATTTGGTAATTCGAAACTTTGAATTCAAAATTTTTTGAAATTTGGACATTAGGAAATTCAACCAATTTTGATGTCACAAATCCCGAATTTGAATTCGTACCGAATTGCATTCGAAATTTGGTAATAAGCGCTTTCACCGAATTCTAGAACCTTTTTTTTGTATTATATTTATATATAAGTTTTTCTAACTCAATGCTAAACTAAACCTTTTTATAATTATAACATAATAGACAACTAACTTAATAAGACTTATTATTGTATTGTTATATAATATAATTATTAGTTAAATGTATTATTATATAATATAAATTTTATATTACATAATATATATATATATATATATATATATAACATACGAATTTGAAATTGAATTAGGTATTTGATTTCCGATTTGTGAAAACCCATTCCTGAATTCAAACCAAATTAATATATTTCAAAAATGGAAAACCTGATTTCCATTTCGATTTTCGATTTACTGATTTGAAAATTCCAATTTCAATTCAAATTGGGTCTATAAATTGTTTTTATTTTATTTTATTTTGCACCCTCCTACTGCCTTCACTTCTATTTATACCTCATACGCGAATGAACAATTTGATCTAAGTCCTCTAACAATCCAGAATACAATCCAAATTGAAATTAGAGTTACCTGCAATGGCTTCTGGCAGCGAAGATCGGTGCATCGTCGAGCTTCCGTACGCGGAATCGATGGAGTGTAGCGAGAAAGAGAGGATCGGCAGCTTCAGCAGCCGCAGCCTCAGCCACAGCGGCAGCGACGATGAGGGCTGTTTGGATCATCCTCAGAAGGGGCAACAGGTAGAGATGCTACCTGGAATTCTTGAAGAGTCGGTGGATGGGTGGAAAGGTGGGTGGGAAGATCTGACAGCTGAGGCTTTGAGAAATGTGGAGCCCTTCAGTGAAGATGAGCTGAGGGCGCTATGTACTTCCTTGAACGAATTTGAACGAAATAGGCGTTGCGTTGTCCCCTATGTCGACCCAAAAGTATGGGACAAGTACGTGCAAGAGGTTGAAGAAAGCGAGGTTAGTAGATCGGTCCTAATCCTTCTGCTTTGTCATTTTTTTTCCTTTTTAAATAATAATAAAAATGTCTGCTTGATAGTCCATTCACAAAAGGTGCTCTTCCGTTCTAATTCCACACCTTGATAACTTGGATGGATGATTGGTGAACAGGGTTTTGACGTGTTTACTAATCCGGGACCTACTCTGGGCTACAAGCCAATTACCACTTATAAGAGAGATAAAGAACTGGAAAAAAAGGTCATTGGGTTGGCTAAACAGGCCCTAGCGGAGGTAAATTTTCTTCCAGTTTTTGTGCGTTTCTCTCTAGTATAGTGATTACTGATGAGTTCCTAAAGTTCAAAATTTACTCTTGTAGAAGCTACCATGTTATGAATTTGTGGCCATTGAGTGGGTAACTGGATATCGCTGTGCTGGTTGGGTATATAATATAACGTTTCGAGCTCGCGGTGCTGATGCTCCTGAGGGCAAAAGTTTTCAAGCTCGTGTTTATGCTGGAATTGTAGATGTGCGGGTTAAATTCTGCCTCCCCAAAGTGGTTAAAACTTAGTTGAACTCGGTCTGGGTCAGTCATGGAAGATGGACTAGCAATGTTTATGGTACAATTATGTTGCAATTTTTGAGTGTGATGGGAGAACTATAGAAAGCTATTTGCTTAACTATGTTAGTGTTTGATGATGTTGACAGTCAAACATGTTCTCTAGCTGATGGCGATTTTGAGTTTTTTGATCTTGTAGTCTGGTCCTGGGAATGTAAATAAATGTTCAGACATTGTTGAATTGCTTTTCCATGAGAGACCTTTTTTTCCAAAAAAACAATATGGAAACCTTGCGTAGATGAATATGGAAAGCATTTGAATCCCAATGAGTTGTGTAAAAGTCTAGTTGGAAGTTCCCAATGAGCTCCAGTGAAAACAACTAATCTTTGACTGAATAAGTGATTCGGTGCATTGACCTTACTCCGTTTGGTAATTTATGCATTTCTAAGTCTTGTGAAACATCATTAGGTTTGGCACCGTGATATTTCTTAGGTTTTAGACATGTTTAGTTATGTTTGCATCTGCTTTTGAGGTTTAATTTATAGCATCTTATGTTGTCTTTACAACTGTTCTTCTTAGCTCAAATAATCATATATTTTCTGGAGTTATAAAGCAGCTTTTTTTCTACTTGATCAACTATCACTTTGTAAGAGGACCCTTGTTTAGTGATCAGAAGAGTCGACTGAATTTCCAGAAGACACTCATTTCTCAGGAAACATCATATTTGGTACTATTGCTTGTGGCTTTGGCAATGTTGGGGTCATGATGTGGATCTCATATGATCTGATGTTGCTTAACGGGCACATGGGTCATACTACTTGAAATTCTGAATCTTGTGATCAGTAAAAGATGTGATAGTTGACATTTTGCTGCATTTAGCTGCTTATTATGTTGATCGACTTCAGAGTTTGTCGTCGAAATGCTAGCTTGATGACATTTTGCTGCATTTAGCCGCTCATGTTGTTTGGTTTGTGGATTGGAAGTAAAAGTCTTGAGTGCCCGCACTGATCTGGTTGCTATGGCAAGCATGTTAGGATGTATCCAAGTCCATGAATCCGACATGGGTTGCAGAAGTAGAACTTGCTTTGAAGAGGGGGAGTTTGGGAGCTGCAGTGGATAATCATTGCCAAGTCATTAAAACCATGGTGATTTTGCAGTCTTTCATAGAGGAGTTTGGGAAGCGGTAATTATCTGAAGGTGTAAAGATGGCAGTATGGCTAAGTATGGCTATTTTGCCCCATCTAATGACTTTCAAGTTGTTGGAGTGCCGAAGATCAAAAATTGATTACTAAATAAGTACCACTTTGTTGTAGAAGTAGGATAAATGACATACTAACAAACTTCAAAAGAGGTGTGGGATAAATGGCACACTAGCAAACTTCCTACTAAAACACTTCGGAAGAGGTACAGAATAATCATATTGTTTTAGAGAGTTACACAATTTTTTTACCTATTTTTTTAAAGAGGAGGATTTGTTCTTTATGTTGTAATGTTTAATTTTTTTCTTGTTTCACAGAGAATGGTTTGTTTTCAAAGTTATAATTTTTAATTTTTCCTTTTTAGTTTGACTTAATATCATTTTCTAATAAAATTTTTATTTTAAATTTATCAGAGAGAAGGGTATATTTTTTATGTTATAATTTGTAATTTTTATCCTTTTCATATTGATTTAATGTCATGTGCATAACAAATGCAATTAGATTTCAAAGAAACTAAGTGATGTTCTAATTTTACCCCTAAAATAGATTTGAAAGAAACTAAAGGGATCTTTTAATTTTGTCCATTTTGGGGCTGATTTGCTCTTTTAGAATGTGATGGACTAATTTGCTTTGCTTTTAGAATATGAGGGATTGATTTGCTTCAATTTAAAAGTGAGGGATAAAAAAAATTTTCCTCAAAATATTATGGACGAAATAGGCCATTTTCCTAAACTAAACCGAAATGACATTGTAAATAACTTTGTACTACTAACATAGGTTTTTGATGTAATTAATTATTTTTCTTGTGAAGACTAAATGTTGAATAAGAAGAAGAAGGAGGAGGCAAAAAGATGAATCTAGAAGTGAAATTATAAGTAGGAAGAAATGGAGAGAGATGTGTGGCAAAAATATTTACTCAACCTTTAAGTAGTTTAGAAATGGAGACAAGAATACATGGTCGTATTAGGATTTTTTTTTTCATTTTGTTAGTAAGTTTTCATACTTTACCAAAAGATAAATCGAGTATGACCACCTTATATTTTATCAAATAAAAATAAAGCCTTACAGATTCAGAAGATATAAGTTCTTTGCAAAGTATGAAAATGAAATAACAAATTATGTTTGGAAATGATACAATGTTTGCAGACTAAAAATGATAAATCAAAACGTATTCCTTAGACTCTTGTCAATCATAGAATATTAGTTTTAAAATTTTTAATTTATTTTGCATGATTAATTTGTGTTTAAGATTCTTCGCATGACCACAAATGCATTCTACAAGGCATCTTTAGAAATTTGGCAATTGATGTCTGAGTATCCTCACCTAGTATTAAGTTATATAAAATAATAATACTAACTCCACTTTTCATTCATAAACTTGGAATGAATTTGATAGTAAGGGCAAATATACTTGTACAACATTGTACTACTTCAATTGAGTTGAAAACACAGCTATCCTAAGAGAACATAGCTACAAACATTGCACTACTTCAGTTGGATCATGTGTCAAGGAACTTGATATTTTGGATTCGAGTTTTATGGACGGAGAAAACAATATTGAGAGAGTCACTTTCAAAAGGGGTCCAATAATGCAACACTGAGCGGTTTATAAAAAGGAAAACAAAAAAGAAGAAGTAAATTAGATCCTTTGTGTTTTTTAACATATAAGTACAAAACATTATATAAATGAATGAATGTTTGCACAATATAGTATTTCACAAAAATAACAAAAAACTCTTATAATTGTTTATAATAATCCTGAGATTTTGCCAAATAACAAGTATTCTTGCAAGCAACTTCCATTAAATATTTTGGATGGAATCAGTAAAAAGATAAAATACCCACAATAAATCCTCATTTCCTTGCTTTAATAAGTCGTCATTTCCCTTCATTGTATTTTATTCTCACCAAGTTTATTAACATATCTAGTCTGTTGGGGAATGAGGGCTTTTCAATTGGGCTTCAATTGCTGACGTGGTAGCGCCCAATTGGCTGGAAAATGGTCGTCCGCCCGTGTGAATTTCTAATTCATGGTCGTCTTTTGTTTGCTTGCTTGGGCGTTTAGCAATCCTTCCGCTAAAGCCTGGTCTCTTGTGTCTTTGTTTACCTGGAGTCTTCCACTAAAAATCTGGTCCCAACTGCCTTTGATTTTTTTTTTTCTTTTCGCTTGTTAACGTATTACATGTGGAATTGTGCTGAAATTTGGCCCCTTTTTTCCCCTTTCCCAACAATAAGTTGTGTTGCCAAAAAATTTGGTACCCCAATTCTTTACAATTATCAGTGCTTTCTTTTGGTTTCCAGATAAATCATAATTATTAATTTTTATTGTAATAATTGCTTATGTTATGCTTGAACTGTATTATTTATTATATATTATCATTTTTTGTAATTGCTTTTGTTATGCTCCAATTGTGAAAATTTTACTCTTTGTTTGATTTTCTTCCACCGATCTCTCTATTTATTTATTTATTTATTTATTTTGGAATGATAGGGGAAGGCATTGAACTATTATTATCAAATTTTCATGACAACCTTTATTTGGTATTGATTCTACGTAAACAATCGACAATGTGGTGCCCTTTCATTAGTGTCATTTATTATTTGGTCACGCCTAGGGATGGCAACGGGGCGGGGACCAATGTTTTCAGAATCGGACCGGCCGGTTCAACCGGTTGGTCCGGTCTAGAGCTAAAGCCGGAGAGTAATCAAAACCCGCTGGAAACCGGATGACTCGGACGAACCGTGAAAACCCGCTTAGACCGTGAACCGGCGATTTTTGAAACTTTTCAAAATTAATTTCCAAATTGCAGCCACCAAGAATCAAACACCAAACCTTGTGTTTGTCATAAGAAGCCCTTACCACTAAACCATAGCCAGTTAATACAATTATTTTGTGTAGATATCTACTTAACTTATTAAGTGAAAAACTAAAAATACCCCAAACCCAGGACACATCAAACTTATTTCTTTGTATATAAAAAATATATAAATGCAAAGATAGTAATAATTGTTAGTATATGTATATATATATATATAATAAATTAGGTGAATATTAAATGTGTTAGGACAACCATTAAAAAAATCCTTTAATAAAATAGCTTTTTCAAATTATTTTTTAAATTTTTGTAGAAAAATGTACGACAATGATTTAATGTGTGTAGAATAAAAATAATCAAGAAATAGATTTGTCAAAAAATTTAAAAAAAATTAAAAAAATGACAATCCAAACAAGGTCTAATTTGGTAACTAAATTGAATTGTTTAGATAAGTTATTGTTTTAAAAAATTTTAATTACATCAGAAACACTTGTGCTTTACATCATAAATATATTGTTGGTATATCAATGTTTGTTAATGTACTCCCCTTGATTATTAATGTAATCCCCTTGATTTTTTAATTTGTGAAAATAAATAAAAATACTCAGACTTTTAATTTCACTTACAATCTCACAATAAAATAGTGGTTGAAATGCAATAACAGATAGAAAGATTGAGTAGGGATATTCTTGCTCAATTGACATTGTAGACAAGTATTTAGGAAAAAAATTGATAAGTAATTGTTATTTTAAAAAATATTTATAATTACATTGTACACATTCGTACTTTACATCATGACTCCTTGATTTTTTTTATTTGTGTGAATAAACAAAATACTTAAAAATTTTCAATTACAATCTCAAAACAATATTGTAGGTAGTAAGATTGAATAAGGATATTGTTACCTAACTGACTGGTAAATAAGTATTAAATAAGGCAACATTGATAAATAATTGGGCGCTAATAACAATTTTCTAGTGGACAAAAAATGTGAATATGGAGAATTTTTTTTCTTTCCAATGAATATGGACCAAGTGAGAAAGTCAAATGGCCGAAATGAAAACACAAATTTGAAAAAAGTTAAAAAAGAATTATTTTTCTTTAACCCAAATTATTTAATGCTACAACCACTCACTTTTATCTCATTTTTTGTTTCTTATCAAGTTTGCATTTCTATTTTCGATTCTCTTGACTTTTTTCGAACTCCAAACTTTCTTTTTTAAATTGCAATCTCTAAATCCCAAAGACGTAAATTAAAATTTAAGTTTACAATGTCAAATTCTCATAGACGCGAATTTTGTATAATTTCAAAATATTGTGATATTTTTGGGTTGGATTTAAGATTATTTTGGTAGATATAATTGAAATTGAAATGAAAATTTATTTGTTTTAACTTATAATTTAAAAATTTTATTTTTGAAAATCCAAGTTATTCAAAAATAGTAAACTTTTCATCATATAAAGTTTTAAATTAGTCTATTGCATGTCTTATTTTGTGCATATATATATTTATATAAATTATTTTTAAAAAAATTCATTGAACCGAGGTTGAACCGGTCCGATCGGTTGAATCTCGACCCTTTCACTTCACCGGTTCAATTGACGGTCCGAGTTTTAAAACATTGGAAGGGACCCCTCCCCCATCCCCCGCCCCGCTGCCTACAAACTCCCCCCCCCGCCCCATCCCTCGTCCCCCACTTCCCCCGCCCCGTCCCCGCCTCGCCCCGCTTCCCCCGCGAGGCTAATAAAAAATTGTTATATAATTTTATTATGATTAAATTTTAGCAAATAATCAAGTACTAAAATATCAACACATCATCAAAATTATTATTCATTGTAATTTTACAATTGAAACTTATAAAAACAATCAAATAAAAATTATTTGAATACAATCCAACATGATGAAATAAATATAACTAAAGTTGTCAAGTTTTCACTTTTGGCACAAATACAACCACTAATTCATTATTGTGCTTGTGCTTTTTTTAAGAAAAAAATATTATTGTATTAAGTGTAATTAGGGATTTAGTATAAATGTATTAATAAATTTAATATAACCAATTAATAATTTGTATTAGTACACATATATAATTGTTAGTATAATTAATAATATCAATTATATTATATATACTAATAGACATTATATAATACATATAACTAATAATATCATTATCATAAGTTTGTAACTAATTAAATTATATATTATATATATAATTATATACATATATATTTTATATATTTATTTTTTTAAAATGGATGGCGTTCCCCCGCCCCCCGCCCCATTTCTAAGCGGGGGAAAAAAATTCCCCCCATCCCCGCCCCACCCCCCGCCCCAACCCCCTCCCCATTAGCCCCCCGCGGGGCGGGTGCGCGCGGTCACTCGCCCCCATTGCCATCCCTAGTCACGCCACACATCATGTTTAATTATCGATTCCCTACTATTAATTGTTATAATTATTTATTTACCTATTTTTATTTGGGTTCCTTTTTTTGTTGCCAAATAAATCACATTTAATTACCAATTTTTTACAATAAATTGTTAGTAACTAGTAAATAATACCATTTTTTTGTTACTGTCATTTTTTGTTACCCAACGCATCACATTTAATTCATAACTTTTTTGCAATTATTAGCAATTTGTTTTGTCCTTGTCAAAAAAATCACATCTATTTACCTTTTTTTCCAAACTTCATTAACAAAATGTCCTCTTTTGTTTTGGGTTGTCCAACAAATGAAGTTTAATTATCAGCTTTTTTCAATTAATTTTTTATTAATCCTGTTCTAATTTCGCAATTTTATTGCCAGATAAATCACATTTAATTACTGCCTTTTATAGTTATTAATACTTTTTGTTACCCAAAAAAATGCATTTAATTACCAATTCTATGTAGTTATTAGCCAAGAAATCTGCTTGTCTTATTCTTTCCTTTCCTTACTTTTCCTGTCGTAACCAAACTTCTTATTGCTAATGTGATTTGACTAATTTTTACAAACAAGCCTGCATTTTGTTTGTTTAGTTCCAAAGCATGCTTTCTCGACTTCTTCATTAGGCATTACTTGTCACCAGCCTGTTTTTGCCGACAGGTGACTGTACTTGAGCTAATTAGTGCCTATCTTATTTGACTATATTACCCATCCCTTGTGGCTACATTTACGCTTCCACTCAATAGGCCTTGTAGCCTTTTTCCCTTTACTTGAGTTTATGCCTGTAAATCTGCAAAAAATCGTCATTTTTCACCATTGTCGAGCATCAGCTTCCTTTTGCTGCCGTTGATTGACATTGTTTAGTGTTTTGCATTTGCACAATGGTTACAGGGTTTCTCTGGTTTTCCCCAGCGGATTTTCTATTGAGCATCATCATGAACAATGGTAATTGTGCATCTACTGCAATCTTTTCCCTATTATATTACTCTTGTTTCTTTGTTAGACAAAAAAAGTGAACTACCTCATACGCGTTGATCTTCGTTTCCTTTGGCTATTTTGAACCTTTGTTTTCCCTAATTTATTAGTTTGGTTTTAATTTGCACTGGTGCTGTCGTTTTTGCTTCCTGGTGAGCATATTGGTTTTATAGTTCACTTTCATTTGTTGTTCTTTAATTGTTCAGATATTTCAGAATTGCTATCATGCTACTTTGTTTTTTATTTCTTCCTTGCTTCTCTGTTTTCTAATGCACTGGTTCGACCGCTTTTACTTTTTTGTCTATCCCTTCTAAATTATTATCACCAAATTAGCTTCTCTTTTTCTGTCCCCTTTTTTTTCACCTTTTCTTATTACCTCTTACATGATTGTGATTTCTTTGATAGTTTCTGCTGTTTTTCACTTCTACGGTGTTAAGCCTCTTCGTCTTCACAGGTTAGTTATTCTGATTTTGTTCTTCTTTTGCTCTTTTCTCTATATTTTATCCTTAATTTGTGCATCTTTGGCACGCATTTTGTGATGCATCGGTACTTATGGCCTGCTCCAGTTTTACCTTTTTTTAGTTTGGGACTTTTTGACTTTCTATACCTTTTGTGATCCTTATACTTGCATATACGAGTTATTCTATTGTTTCTGGTGCTATGTTTACGTGCCTGATTATTTTTTATGTGAACATTTGTTCTTTGCTCAGCTGTCGGCTATTAACTCCTTTAGCTCCTTGCTGTTCATTCGTTTTTTTGCCTGCTCTGGTTTCTGCCAGCTTTCGATTTACATTCTTTTTTGCTAAGTTGGATATTCCTTTCTTTATATAGCCCTTCGACATTTTGCGCTCTTAGTAAAAAATGAATGGATAGAAATGCTACTCGCAGCAAAAAGTATGCAGAAATGCCACCTTCGAAAAAATGGAACTCCTGCAACGTCAAAAAGAAAATAGAGCTGCCAAGAAAAAGAATGCGCATTTACTCCCACGTGTTCGTAAGGTTCCACTTGGTTATATAGAATCGGGTGTTTCTTCCCTGATTTGCATCATGAAAAACTTGATGGTGCGAATCACTCTTCTATGCATAGTGAAATGTTAGGAGGTGAAGCCTTGAAAGCGGCCATGACAGTGCCGATGTCGTTACTGAGGCATTGCAATATATGTCCTCTCGCGAGTCTGCTCCTTTTGTTCCTCACATTCATTTTGCTCCCTCTTCTGAGATAGCAAATGACGTGCCAAATGCAAGTATTCTTGCAGGTATAGTTGGTGATGTCCTTCTTTTGCTGCTTTCTTCTTGTCCAGCTCTTGGTTTTTAGACCGCTTTCGCTCCCCTACCTATTGGTTGCTGATTCTACATTTCGATTCTTTGTAAATGAATGCATCTTCATTTACAATCTGCAGAGTTTCCGCTTACTCCTAAGGCTGATCCTAGGAGCTGCAAAGGAAAATTTCTTCCAGAAAAAAGGAAAAATTTGAACCTTCCTTCTTCCACTATTGAGCCTGATTTCTGTGTACCTAGGAGAAAAATTAGAAACTCTATACCTGTAGCACTGCATGATCGACTAGACGATTGCTTTAATCGTTCTGATAGCGTTGTCCAAGCTCTCAACTTTGACAAAGAGGATTTGCTTATGAACAATCTTTTTGAAAATCCAGTTGAGTATTGTTCTTCAGCCCATGTTTCTGTGAACTCTGAAGAGCTTTATCCTCTCACAACTACAAGTGAGACAGGTCAATTTCTGCAACAAAAGGATGGATCTTTTAAGGAGCAAAATTCTATAATTAGATCTGCTTGCTCTGTTCCTGTGGTGTCGATTGACAAGCCCAACAGCTCTTCTCGCCTTTCTGAGAGCATCCTGCAACCTTCTTGCATAGGCAAAGATCCTCTACTTGCTCCTGAACTTTTTGAAAATGTTGTTGAGTACTTTTCTTTGCCCAAGATTCATATGAAATCTGGTCAACTGCAATCTCTCTTCACTGGTAGGCACCAAATATTTCGTTTTGGAAAAAATATGCCACCCTCTGAGAACCACACTTGTGAGACAGTTTTTGCTTCTCAAGGTATATTTTTTAAACAGCAACTATTCTCAACACAATCCTGTTGAGAATTCTTGAATTCCCACGCATACTAATTGTGTTCGCTGAAATGACATTAGCCCCTTTTGGTTAGCTTATTTCTTAATACGGTTGCAGAAACCACCTCTGTTCAGGATAGACAATCTACCCATTCTATTGGAAAAAATGATTATGTGAGGAAAGCAACAACAATTTCCCACTCTTCTGGTTTCTCATGTAAAGTGCAACCTTCGACCCGAAACCGCTGTTCTCGTCGCCGTGTGAGAAAGCAAACTCCGAGTTGGCATTTTATTTTTCAATAGCTATTTCGGATATTTTAGATGCCATTGCTAATTAGCCTAATAGAGGCACAACTTAGTTCGCTTCTCAGCTATAGTTTCAAAATAAATGCAGCTGCACCTAAAAGAGGGAGGCAACGATGAATTTTTCCGATCAATGAAATCCCACACGAAGCTTTAACTCTTCCAGATGCTCCTGATTGTGAGCACTGTGGAGCCAAGAGGTTCCATTTGGAACCTCCTAACTTTTCCTGCTCTGAAGGAGATATTTCTATCGTGGCTCCGTCGATGCCTTATGATCTTAAACGCTTATTTATCGAAAATGATGAGGAAAGTGCTCATTTCAGAAACAATGTTCGGTCCTATAATAACAACTTGGGATTCACATCCTTCGCTGCAAAATATGATCATGAACTGACCAAGAACACGAAAGGTGTTTATACTTTCCGTGTTCAAGGTCAGGTCTACCATTTCCTTAATAGTTTGGTGCAGTCATATGAAAGACCTTCTGGAATTCAGTTTTACTTTTTTGATTCTGATGAAGAATTAGCAAAGAGGATTGGAAGTTCTGATAAGTTGCGTGAAAGCACTTTAAGATTGCTTATGTGTATCCTTTCAAACAATCCTTATGCTAAATTCTTTAAGAATCTCAGAAATGTCCCAAACATTGACACCTATAAAATTGTTTTGAATTGTTATCCCGGTTTGGACCAGCGTGTCTATAATCTTGCTACGGCCTCTCAAGTTGCTGCCATATGGAGTGAGGATGACGATGAATCGACAGATAGAAATATTCATATTCAAGTTTATATCCACTCTAATACCAGCCATAGAATTAAGCATTACTATGGCTGTTATGATCCTTTGCAGTACCCTATTCTCTTTCCTCAAGGTGAATGTGGATGGCACCATGGTGTTAAAAAACTTCGCAAGAGGAAGAGAAAGGCATATTCTTGTAAGGATGATTTAAATGTTGATCCTTCCTCTGTTGATAGCCCTTCACATTTACTCGATTTGGAACGTAGAGGCAAGTGTATTTCTTGCTATTTGAGGCTATTAGCGTGAGCATCATAATTTTTTCATCATTAGTTTGACATTTTTTACTTCTTCTTTATAGCCGCTAAATATGGAAAGAATGAAGAGGACACTGTATCAGCTAGAGAATATTATTGTTATAGGTTTCAAATAAGAGACAGCGATGAGGTGATGTTGCTGCACTGTCTTAGACTTCTACAACAATTTTCAGTTGATTCCTATGTGAAGATAGAAACTTCTAGGCTGGACTTTCATAGACACCGACAAAATGTTGTCAGATCAGAACTTCTTCAAAGGGTATTGGATAGTGTCTCTCTAGGCCAAACTGAGGGTTCTAGAGTTGGTCGTAGGATAGTGCTGCCCGCTTCCTTTATAGGTGGTCCCAGAGACATGAGGTGCTGCTATCTTGATGCAATGGAATTTGTACAAAAATACGGAAAACCGGACATTTTTCTTATCATGACCTGCAATCCCGCATGAAAAGAAATTCAATGCAATATGAAGTATCATGAGAAGCCGCAGGATAGGCCTGATCTTTTAGCTAGAGTTTTTAGAGCTAAGTTTGAAATGCTTAAACACGAACTCTTGAATAGGCAGATTTTTGGTGAGGTGGCAGCATGCGCCTATGTTATTGAGTTTCAAAAACGGGGATTTCCACATGCTCATTTGTTACCCATTTTGAAGCCTCAATTTAAGCTGCTCAATCCAGATTCATACGACAAGGTAGTCTGCGCTGAATTACCTGATTGCCTTCAGTATCCTCACCTCTACTCTCTTGTTGTAAAGCATATGATCCATGGTCCTTGTGGAGACATGGATAAAAGTTGCCCCTGTATGAAAGATGGTTCCTGCAAGAATCACTATCCAAAAATTTTTTGCCCTCATACAACCCATGGTGAAGATAGTTACCCATATTATAGAAGAAAGGATGATGGCAAGAAAGCGAAAGTTCGCAGATTCACCCTTGACAATAGGTGGGTTGTGCCTTACAACCCTTATCTTCTTGCTTTGTTCGATTGCCACATGAATGTGGAGATTTGTTCTACCATTAAACTGGTCAAGTACCTGTATAAGTATGTGTTCAAGGGACATGATCTGGTCTCTTTTAGGATTATGACGGATGATAGTGCTACTGATACTGACGAGATTAAAGAGTTCCAAAAAGGTAGATACATTTCACCTCAGGAAGCGTTTTGGCGCATCTATGAGTTCCGTTTATACTCTCCAAGTTCACCTTCCAAATCAGCAGCTTGTTTCTTTTCCGAAAAAACTCAGATTTGCTGCTGTTGTTAGCAAGAGTTTATTTTTCTAAGACCATGCTAACTGAGTTTTTCAAGATGAATGCAACCAATGCAACCGCTGAAAACCTGAAATGCTTTTTGTCGAAGATATTATCTCCTATGATTATGGGAGATATTATCTTCCATAATTATCTCCCATGATTATGAGAGATATTACCTCCCATGATTATGGGATTTTATTGCTTATGATCAATCAAGTTTGAATAGATAGGATATGAGTTGATTATGTAATCCCTAAAATCATGGTTCTATTACCTTAAGTGGTGGCAGAACTATGATAGGGTTGTCCTATAAATGCCTACCTTGTAAGCATATTTTAGGGTGTGGGAAAATAAAGAAAAGTAGAGTTTTTTGTTCATTTTCCTTTTCTTTTAAAATTTACATGGTATCAGAGCTCCGGCTCTGTACCAATTCCTGCCATGAACTACCGAGCAGCCATGACTGGATCGACTGCTCACACAAGAGAAGACTCATCCTCGTCTTCAGTAGTTATCCAAACTACAGATTACTCCGCTTCAAATTCTTCTTCCCTACAAATAACCGTTCATAAATTAAATGGTTCCAATTATCTGGAATGGGCTCAATCTGTAAAAATGGCTATCGATGGCAGAGGTAAACTCAGCCACCTTACTGGAGAAATTCAACAACCAGCTGCTGAAGATCCCAATTTGAAGAGATGGCATTCAGAGAACTCTCTAGTTATCGCTTGGTTGATAAACTCTATGGAACCAGCGATAGGAAAGCCACACTTATTTCTGCCCACAGCCAAGGATGTGTGGGACGCTGTCCGGGATATGTATTCCGATATAGAGAATTCGTCTCAAATTTTCAATCTCAAGACGAAATTGTGGAAATCAAGACAAGAAGATAGAGATGTTACAACCTATTACAATCAGATGGTAACTTTATGGCAGGAATTGGATCTTTGTTATGAGGATGAATGGGATTGCCGTGTAGACAGTGTTCGATACAAGAAACGGGAGGAGAACGACAGAGTCTATGTCTTCTTGGCCGAACTAAATCAAGAACTTGATGAGGTGCGAGGTCGTATTTTGGGCAGGAAGCCTCTCCCCTCCATTCGTGAAGTATTTTCTGAGGTCAGAAGAGAAGAATCAAGGCGTAAGGTGATGCTAAAGTCCAAGGCAGAGGATGAAGTTGAGACTTCATCATTGGTTTCGAAGGGGACAGATTTGGATGGAGATAAAAGAAGGAAGCCTTGGTGTGAACACTGTAAAAAGTCGTGGCACACAAAGGACACGTGCTGGAAATTACATGGGAAACCATCGAATTTCAAGAAGAAAAATGGAGGTGATAGCAAGGTATTGCAGACTGTGAATGAGGATTCTCAAAAGCAACAAACTGACTCTGAGACACCAGCCTTCACAAAGGAACAATTAAGCCAACTGTACAAACTCTTTAAGTCTCCACAATTTTCAGTCACTGAGACAAAAAGCTTCACTCCTTTCTGTTCTTTTGCTAAAAATGGTAATCGTTTTACTATTGCTCTTTCATGTAATACATCAAATGCATCTTGTCCACAGATTGTATGGGTTATTGATTCTGGAGCCACTGACCATATGACTAGTTTGTCACAATTATTTTCTACCTACAGTCCATGTGCAGGCAATAAAAGGGTCAAGGTTGCTGACGGATCATTATCCGTCATAGCTGGCATAGGTTCCGTTGTCATCTCTCCTACTATAACACTTCATAGAGTTCTTCATGTTCCAAAGTTATCATGCAATTTGCTGTCCATAAGTAAATTAACTAGGGATCTCAAGTGTCGGATTAATTTTTTCCCCTCTTTTTGTGAGTTTCAGGAACTGACCACGGGGAGGATGATTGGATGTGCTAGAGAAAATGGGGGACTTTACCTCCTTGAAGATGGATCAAATATGACAACACCAATCAAAAACACATGTTACGGGTCCGTCTCTATTACTAGTAATAAAGAGATTATGTTATGGCACTTTAGACTAGGACATCCTAGTTTTTATTACATGAAATACTTATTTCTAGATTTGTTTAAGAATAAAGATTCATCTTCCTTTCAATGTGAAATCTGCGAATTGGCTAAACATCATCGGTCTACATTTTCTATACATCCTTATCAACCCTCAAAACCGTTTTTTCTATTACATACTGATGTTTGGGGTCCCTCTAGAATTTCAACTTCATTTGGAAAAAAATGGTTTGTTACATTCATCGATGATCACACAAGAGTTTGTTGGGTGTATTTGTTAAGAGAGAAATCAGAGGATGCAAGTGTGTTTCAAAAATTCTACAGCATGGTTTTGACACAATTTCAAGAAAAAATCAAAATTGTTCGGAGTGACAATGGAAAAGAATATTTCAATAAAATTTTAGGAAGTTTTTTTCTTGAAAAAGGGATTGTGCATCAAAGCTCCTGCAATGATACCCCACAACAGAATGGGGTAGCTGAAAGAAAAAATAAACATCTTTTAGAAGTGGCGAGGGCATTACTTTTTTCAAGAAATGTTCCTAAATATCTATGGGGCGAAGCAATTTTAACTGCTACATATCTCATAAACAGAATGCCCTCAAGAACCTTGAATTTCCAAACTCCTCTGAATTTTTTCAAAACAATTTATCCCATGTCTCGATTAACATATGAAGTCTCATTAAAGGTGTTTGGGTGCATAGCCTTTGTTCACAATCATGAACAAGGTCGAAGCAAGTTAGACCCTCGAGCAAGGAAATGCATTTTTGTTGGATATGCACCCACGCAAAAGGGGTATAAATGCTTTGACCCCATTTCGAAAAAATGTTTGTAACTATGGATGTAACATTTTTTGAAGATAAACCTTTCTTTGGAGATCCTCTTCAGGGGGGGACTCGGCATGTAGAAGAACTTGTAGAAGATGATGATGTTTTTCGTATTGAAAATCAAATTCCTGATCAAAATTTTTCTGATTTTTTAGAAGAATCTACAGCACAATTTCCTCAACAAGAATCTTTTCAAGATAATAATCCTGAAAAATCAAATGATACTCTTCAATTTGCCCGTCAAAAGGATTTTGAAAAACGTGAAAAAATTGATCAGGGATTAGAAGAGAATCTCTTGTCTTTAGTGCCAATAACAGAGTCGAATTCTCTTAGTGAAAGAGATGGGAATGTAACTGAAAAAACCCTGAAAACCTATGTCAGGAAAAATCATCGAGGAAAAGATAAAGCTCCCCCTTCTCTTCACAACAAGGAATCCGAGCCTAGGGCAGAATTTGATGTTTTTGAGTCATCAGATAAAGTTTCCTCTGATTCAAAGATTGCTGATTTGGATCTTCCTATTGCACTTCGAAAGGGAGTGCGTTCTTGTACCAAACACCCTATGACTAACTATGTCTCTTATGAAAAGTTATCCCCTACTTTCTTGACATTTACTTCACAACTTTCTTCTGTGGAAATTCCAAAGAATGTACAGGAAGCATTACAAGTTCCAGAGTGGAGAAAGGCTATTGAAGAAGAGATGTATGCTCTTGAGAAGAATCAAACATGGGAAGTAACAAACCTGCCACAAGGGAAAAAGACAGTAGGGTGTAAATGGGTCTTTACCATCAAGTATAATTCTGATGGGACATTGAAACGGTACAAAGCTCGATTGGTGGCTAAAGGATTTACTCAAACCTACGGGATCGATTATCTTGAAACTTTTGCTCCAGTGGCAAAATTAAACACTATTAGGGTGCTTCTCTCAATAGCAGTAAACCTTGATTGGCCACTCCAACAACTTGATGTCAAAAATGCATTTTTAAATGGTGATCTGGAGGAAGAGGTGTACATGGATTCTCCCCCTGGATTTGAAGGGAAGTTTCAGTCTAGAGTTTGCAAGCTAAAAAAATCGTTATATGGTCTCAAACAATCTCCTAGGGCCTGGTTTGGAAAATTTACTAGGTCGGTAAAGGATCAAGGCTATACCCAAGCTCAGAGTGATCACACCATGTTTGTTAAACACTCCAAGGACGGGAAGATAGCAGTACTCATTGTGTACGTGGATGATATCATCCTCACAGGAGATGACTTAATTGAGATGGAACGGCTGAAGAAAAGTCTTGCTTCTAGCTTTGAAATCAAAGATTTGGGAACACTACGATATTTCTTAGGGATGGAGGTAGCTCGGTCCAAGAAGGGCATGGTTGTGTCCCAACGCAAGTATGTTTTGGATCTTTTAAAGGAAACAGGGATGAGTGGATGTCGACCTGCAGACACTCCTATGGATCCGAATCACAAGTTAGCAGATATAAAAGATGGAACACCAGTTGATACTGCTCGATACCAAAAGTTAGTAGGCAAGCTAATTTACTTGGCTCACACTCGTCCTGATATAGCTTTTTCAGTGAGTGTTGTGAGCCAGTTTATGCATTCTCCATATGAAGAGCACCTTGATGCAGTATATCGAATTCTGAGGTACTTAAAAAGTACTCCAGGAAAGGGATTGTTCTTTAAAAGAGGAGATCGAAAGACCATTGAAGCTTATACAGATGCTGATTGGGCAGGATCAGTCATTGATAGAAGATCAACCTCGGGGTATTGTACCTTTGTATAGGGCAATTTGGTTACTTGGAGAAGTAAGAAACAAAGTGTTGTAGCTCGTAGTAGTGCAGAGGCAGAGTACCGAGCTATGGCTCATGGTGTGTGTGAGATGTTATGGCTGAAGAGAGTTTTAGAGGAGCTAAAAAGACCTATTGAACTACCAATGAGGCTCTATTGTGATAACCAGGCGGCAATTAGCATAGCTCATAATCCTGTGCAACATGATAGAACCAAACATATTGAGATTGACCGCCACTTCATAAAAAAGAAACTTGAAGGAGGAATTATCTGCATGCCATTCGTTCCATCAGCTCAGCAGATAGCTGACATTCTCACCAAAGGACTCCTCAGACCAAACTTTGAACTTCTTACAAGCAAGTTGGACATGATAAATATATATGCACCAACTTGAGGGGGGGTGTCGAAGATATTATCTCCTATGATTATGGGAGATATTATCTTCCATAATTATCTCCCATGATTATGAGAGATATTACCTCCCATGATTATGGGATTTTATTGCTTATGATCAATCAAGTTTGAATAGATAGGATATGAGTTGATTATGTAATCCCTAAAATCATGGTTCTATTACCTTAAGTGGTGGCAGAACTATGATAGGGTTGTCCTATAAATGCCTACCTTGTAAGCATATTTTAGGGTGTGGGAAAATAAAGAAAAGTAGAGTTTTTTGTTCATTTTCCTTTTCTTTTAAAATTTACACTTTTATAAAGATTTCCCTCAGCATTTCGTTTG
Organism: Coffea eugenioides; assembly: GCF_003713205.1. Classification (NCBI taxonomy): domain Eukaryota; kingdom Viridiplantae; phylum Streptophyta; class Magnoliopsida; order Gentianales; family Rubiaceae; genus Coffea; species Coffea eugenioides. The sequence continues at coordinate 38,037,073 of NC_040041.1, forward strand.
GTCTTCCAAGTATAAACACTAGACGGAAAGGAAGCGTCGAAAGGTGATAGGTAGACTTGTTAGTGTTAATCCAAGAGAAGGAGAGAGGTACTATCTAAGGCTTTTCTTAAATCATATTCCTGGACCGATATCATTTGATGATCTCTTGACTGTTCATGATAAAAAAATGAACTCGTTGAGAGAGGCTGCTCTAGCGCTTGGGTTGTTGCAATCTGATACGTATATAGAAGAAATACTTGAGGAAGCCGCTGCATTTCAAATGCCATCTTCGCTCAGATTATTATTTGCTACTCTCCTGGTCTATTGTTCTCCAACTGATCCTACGATGTTGTGGAAAAAATTTGAATTGGACTTTTTTAGAGATTATCAGCGGCACAAACAATCTCATGATTACTCTCCTACTGAAATTAGGGGATTAGTTCTTGCTGATATCAACAAATCACTTCGGCAGATGGGTACAATCATTGCTGCGTATCAGTTACCATTAGATGACCTTGTTAGTGTGGATCAAGTTCACTTAACAAAAGAGATAGAGGCTGAAAGAAACATAGACATACCACCGGAAGATCTGCTAATGTCTTTAATGTCGCGCCTCATTTTTTATAAGAAAAATAAATGGTTTAAAAATGAATTTTGATTCAATTTTTTGGTTGGAAAATGAATTTTTGATTTGAAAAGAAAATGAAAAGCATGGGTCTAAATGGGACATGAAAATGCGACGATTTGACCCAAAATATAGTTTAAAAAGGGTTTATTGAATGAAAAAATGGAGTCGCCACTTGGTATAGAGTTAAGGTGTACCAAGTCACCTAAAATGAAATTTTAAAGAAAAAATGGAAAACCCTTTTTAAACGACTCCAAATCTACGTAAATCAAAGAAAAAGGTTCGGGAGTCACAATTGAAGAAAGGGAAGGCAAGGATAAAAATCCGAGGCACCCTTTCGACCTAACCAAGGCTAGTTGCGTGATTTAGTCAAAAATTTCCTTGTGTTAACCAAAGAATTTATCACATTTGGATGTACTATATGAATGCAAACCCTAGACCTAGGGGGGTATCGGGGGGGGCAAAATTTCTCTTCAAAGCTTGAATGGTGCCAATCACATTAATTGTGATGCCCAATAATGACTCTTTGGAGAGGTCGCGCATAATACAAAAATATGAGACTCTAAGAAGAGAAAAATGATAAAATAATTATAGAAATATACATGTCTTAAAGGAATGCATCATGTCGGGGACGGGGAACTAATGTTCGTGACTCAATTTTCCCTTTTAATAGAGGGAATACGAGCGTGCTAAGGCTAGAAAAGCCAAACTCGTCCATATCCCGTATCCAAGGGGCTATTCCCTAATCTAATCAAGCAAATGCACTACCCTAATCCTAATTCTAAAATGAAATGCAAGTCTAATGTCATGTATCATACATAGGGGTATATATATAGGAAAATTAGGAATAAGGGATATACGTATAAGGAGAATATCATACAAAATGATAAAAGGCCCTAGAAAGTGAAAAATATGCATGAGATGGAGTGATTTTATCATGCAATCATGATCTAATGCGCGAAGGGCTCCTAAGGGTCTAGCGTTGGACTAGCCCATATTTCTACTTTCTCACTAGCGTTGGACTAGTGAGAAATCGAACAAGAAAACCACAACTAGCGTGGGACTAGTGTGGTGTCGAGAAATGAATCACAACTAGCGTTGGAGTAGTGTGATAACGCCACTCATTAATTACAATCAAATAAATCATGTAAGACTTAATAAAAACATGCAAACACATAAATCACATATAGCACATAACACATAAGCATGATATCTAGATGCAAGACCCTAAGAAATCGGTAACACATAGCACATAGGCATGCAAGTCACATAAGACAAAAATAAAGCAAATAAACCTTAACTATTACATTCGGGGAGCCCGACTACAATCTAAAGGGGAAATAATAATAAAAATAAATACCTAACTATTACAATTGTGGCATTTCATTGCCTTTCAAATAATTGAAATTGAAAATAAAATAAATATTCAAAATTTAAACAAATAAAGCAAATAAAGAAATTGGATAAAAAACATTCAAAAGGCATGCAATTAAACACATAAAGTCATATAATGCACATAGGGTCAAATAAAGTGAAAATAAGGGATAGAGTGTACCTCTCTTGAGTCGGGACCCTAGTGATACGAATTTACTTATTTACCCTCCAAAATAATAAAAGGGTCAAGGTACCACTTTAATTAATAAATAATCACATGAAATGGGGATAAGCAAGAAATTGAGTCAATCCAAGGCGTGTAAAGGAAGGTGAACAACCCATGCAACATTGAAACAAGTAATGACTTAAATGCAAAAACTAAAGAAATTTGAGGGGTCAAATTGAATGAATTTTTCAATTGTTTGGGCCATAGTGAAATGAAAGGAGGCTTGGGGGGCCAAAGTATAATTTTTAGAAATTATCCATGCATGCAAATGAAAGCTTCCAGCAAACCAACGCTTTCTTTGCTTCTACCATTTTTTGCTGCGAATTTACAGCTTGTGAGCAAACCAGAGAAAAAAAAACATTATTGACACAAGATTTAAATGTACAAACAAAGTGATGAAACCCAATTTGTGAGCTATTGCAGGAATCAAAAACATGAGAGCTAACGCAGCTTCATGCAAAAACATGAGAAAAACTTCTGCAATTTTTCTGCTGTAAGTTCGCAGCTCCAGCTCACGTGAATGATATAGAAATTGTACAAAATGCACATTGTTCATCAACTTAACTCACCCGCCTCTCCAAATATCAATCTTAACATTGATCAAACATGGTTGCCTAGGTGGAGAGGATTCAAACTATCCCAAACCGAGAAGATTCGAAACAAGAAAGCGAGGAAACACACCAAAAAAGCATTTGACATGTTAACTCTCGGACCATGAAGCAAATAAAGTACTAGACATCTACACAAAGAGCTCCGAGACAAACAACATGCAACCATGAAGGGACTTATGGTGAACATGTTCATAATATGCCCATGGAACAACAGTTCAATTTGAATGCAACAAACAACCAAATTCGCAAGACGACCAACCCAAAACAAGATAAAGAAGCTGATGGCTTCAAATAACTCCAATGCCAACCAAACCAAAATCTTTCAAACAAGCTATTGAGCAAGACTCCACAAAGATGTAAGAAAACAGCCATTTGAACAAATGAGCAAACAGGAGCCCGGGAAATGCAGACAGCATAACAAAAGGTAGCAGTAACATGGAGATTTGCAACAATTTCTTTTGTCCAGAAAACCTCCTTGATAGCATTGTTAGCAACACCAATGCACATACCTACTCCCAACAAATTCAATGACGCTACTACATGTGAAATCTGATCCCAGGAAAAGGAAAAAAAAAAAAACAAGCATTCTAAAGACAACATTCTGCAAATTTTAGTTTTTCTTCCGCAATTTCATAATTCGGCTAGGACGTTTATGTGAAAAGAATTAAACCAAGCCTACTAATTCCCTTAACCGAATCCAAATGCTATGATCCTCATACCAGCCACCAAAAAGTGACTCAATGTATCTAAGAAGCAAGAACGTGAAACAAGGGAAAAGGGAGATGTCCTATGAGCTTTTGAGCTCCAAAGTACCAAAACGACCTGACCATTTGCCAAACTTCAACCCAAATTTCAGGAACAACAAAAAATGTGAATCGGAAAGTGCGCATGAAAGGAAGCTAATGACTTATGTCCCTGATTCCCATCAAGGAGATTATAAACACAGCTTTGGGAAAGCGAAAATGCCAACGAAGTGCAAGGAAACAACAAAAAACTCTTTCGGGCCATTTTTTTTACTTCGGGCATCTAGAGATCTAACATGATGAAACAGCCATCAACCTGAGGGCAGACTTCAACATAAACAAGATGCGAACCATGGGAAACAGAAAACAACGGACATGCAAATCTGGTAAAATGAAAGAAAATTTACAATTTGCTGGGAACACAAATTTTTATCCCTCCAAATCCAGGCCAAACTCACACATCAGCCGTAAACCGAAGGAGCAGAAAACAACGGGAAAACTAATGGAACTTCAACAAAAATCAAAGGAAACTTAATCAAGAAAACAAACAACGGAAAAAATCTGGCTTAACTCACTCCCGTGGATTACAGCCTTTTCCTCCCCTGAACCCACCAACCATACTCACGGATTTCCAGATAGACCCGCATGGGAAGATGAAAACAAGTGTAAAAGGCAAAAATTTTCAGCACTCTAACATAAACCAGCAACCCATAAGCAGCTCCAGGGTGAAGAAACGTTACCTTTGGCTTTTAACCGAAGCTTTGATGTGACCGAAAGATGAAGGCTTTGTTCTCCTTCTTTCCCCGCAGCCGCTTCTCCTTGTTTGATCTCTTGTTTCCCTTTTTCCGTTTCTTTTCTCAGTCCCCAATCCCTCGGTCTCTTCCTCTCGCTCAGCTCTCTGTTCTCCCTCTCCTGTCCCGTCACACACTCACCCCCTTTGCTCTCCTTTTTGCTCAGCCGCCCGAAGCCTTCTTTTTTAGCATCTGTTTCTTTTGCTCCTTTTCCCAACCTCAAACCCTAGCCGTCACTCCTCCTATTTCCAAACCCCAGCCGCTGTACATTTTTCCCTCCACCTTCCAGCCGTCACTAGTCCTTTTTTCTTTTTTTTGCCGTCTGTTGTTTTTTCCTTTTATATGGGAACCCTAGGTTCAAAGTTCATTTTGATGGCTCCAAATGATTCCAACACCCAGCCTCCCTCCTAGCCATTGATCATGGCTTTTGATAGATAAAATGCAAGAAAACCGCAGGAGCTCTCTTTTTTCATTTTTCATTTTCACCATTCATTTTTCTTTTCTCTCTTTTTTTTTTTTTTTTTTTTTTTTTACAAACAAAGCAGTAAAAGTCGAATGAAAAAATAAGATTCAAACAAATGAAATGCCCTATAAATTTAATTTTGACTGATGGTTTTGTGTTTCTGCTTTTTCCCCTTTTTCCTTTTTTTTTAATTTAATTTAATTAAATAACAATAACGAAAAAATAATAGTTAAAATAAAAAAACTAGAATAAAATGAACAAAAACTAGGAACAAAGGATAAAACAAAAGGCTAAGATTTTCCCTGTATTTGATTAATGATTTTTCCTCTCTTTTCTCAATTAATAAACAATAAAAAGAAATAAAACATATTTTTATGAATAATTTTCTCTTTTTGACAATTTTTATGCTAAAAGCCTTAACAATAAAATAAACAGCTAAAAAGGAAAGAATGAATACAAAAAATAAAAATGAAAACTAAAATAAAACAATAGATAATAATAATAATAAATCTAAAATGCTAGACAAATGCTAAAAAAAGTCTAAAACCAAAATCATGAAATTACCAAATAAAAATAGATAAGAATTATCACTAAAAACAAAAATAGAAATAGAAAAAAAAATTATTTAAAATTTTGGTGTCTACATTTAAAATTAAATTCCCAGCAAAAGTATGCTTATAACATGATCCTAGAAGCATGCTTTGCTTCCCAAGGACATTCTTTTTTTATTGATGGTCCTGGAGGTACCGGTAAAACATTTTTATACCGGTCGCTGCTTGCTACTTTAAGATCTCAAGGTTATATAGCCATTGCAGTAGCAACCTCTGGAATTGCAGCATCTATCCTACCTGGAGGAAGAACTTTACACTCAAGGTTCAAGATACCTCTTGATTTCTCAAAGAACAGAACCTGTCAGCTTAGCAAGCAAGGTAGTGTTGCAAAGCTTCTTTCGGAGTCTAAATTGATCTTGTGGGATGAAGCTTCCATGGCAAAACGAGAAACCATTGAGGCATTTGATGATTTGCTTAGAGACATAATGGAATCTGAACTGCCTTTTAGAGGTAAAGTTATTGTTTTTGGTGGGGATTTTTGGCAGACACTACCTGTTATTGAACAAGCAACAAAGGAAGACCTTTTGCAATCTTGCTTTCTCAATTCTCCATTGTGGTATAAGCTTCATAAACTGAAGTTAATAGAAATCATACGAGCTATATTAGATCCTCAATTTTCTGAATTCCTGTTAAGAGTTGGCGAAGGGCGCGAACCTGTGGACTTGAACAGCGAGATAACTTTGTCCAGAGATTTAGTCATTCCTTATTACGATAAAAAAGAATCCTTAAACAGGTTAAATGACTTAATATTGGCCTGTTTTATCCATCTGCTCTTTAGTGTGTACAACTTCTAATTTAACTTCTTTATTAACAGGTTGCTACACTCTGTATTTCCAGATTTAACTCTCTATTCCCTGGATCCGTATAACATGATTAATAGATGTATTCTTACCCCTAAAAATAACTTAGTTGATGAGCTGAATGATATAATGATTAGAAGGTTTCCTAGAGAGCTTCACACTTACATTAGTTCTGACAAAGCTGTTGATCAGCGGCACCAGGGTGATTACGAGGATTTCCTTAATTCTCAGAATCCAAAAGGCCTTCCTCCTCACAGGTTAATGTTAAAAGAAAACTGCCCGATTATACTAATAAGGAATCTAAATCCTGTTGAAGGGCTATGCAATGGCACAAGGCTTATATGTAGAGAGCTTGGGCGACATATTATCTCTGCTGAAATTGTCTTCGGCCAGCATAGAGAAAAGAGAGTTCTCAGTCCAAAGATACCCTTACAAACTTCTGACAACCAAAAGAATTCCATTGCATTCATAAGAACTCAGTTTCCTATCTAACTTTGTTTTGCATTGACCATTAATAAATCTCAAGGACAAACTCTTGATTATGTTGGGATTTACTTGCGAGAACTTGTCTTTTCTCATGGATAGCTATATGTAGCCTTGTCCAGAGCTAGAGCTTCAAGTGAGCTGAAAATACTTATTGTACTTTTGATGGTATAAAAATAGACTGCAAAACTAGAAATGTTGTGTTCAATGAAATTTTTGAATTGAGCCAGCAGTAGAATGTTCATATATTCAGGTATACGTGTACTAGTTTATAGCTGTGTTTACTTGCTGTTAAGGTCTTATCTATACCCAAACCTGTACATTATGATCCTTTTCCCCTTTTTTATAGGAATGTCTAACCTCTTGCCGATTGGGGACATCATGCCTGATATGAAAAACTGGTCTTGTATCATCACAGTTCAGGAGAAACAACAGGCGACAGATTCTATGGGAACACCAACCAAGAAGCAAAAGTTTGTCTTTTATGATTCAGAGGTTGCATTTTAGAACCTGAAACGACCATCAATTATTTGATCTTTTATTTGTTTGTTAATCGTATTTGTTATGTGTAATTTTTTTTCCCTGATAGAGCTCTAAAGTTGAAGGGATAATCTTCAATGCTGATATTCCGAGAATGAGTCCTATGCTGCAAGTTTATAAAAAATATAAGATTTCAAATGCTGATATCAGGACTATTCCGCCAAAGTTTCAAAGTCTTGGATTAACCAAACAGTGGGTGATCACTTCAAAAACTGTCATTGAAGAAGTCAATGGCAATGAAGGCATTATGCCTGCTAAATTTAGTTTTACTCAGTTTGCTGATTTAGCTGAATACATGGATGATAGAAGCAAGTCCGTCGGTGAGTATGCAAATAGTCTATCATTCATGTTTTTATTACAAACTGCAAATATTCTCAGCTTGCCTTCTTTCCCTTTGCAGATGTGCTCGGAGTAGTGATCAGTTCATTGGCCAAGAAAACGATCACTAAAAACTCCAAACAGTCAAATGTTCAAAAATTTGTCCTCCTTAATGAAGAGTGCGAAATGTCTTTTTATCATGCTACGCACCTTTTTACTGACCTTGTCTCGTTTTTCCTATAGCTTTGAATCATTTCCATCCTGAATTTTATGTCAATGTTAGGTCCCAAACTGTCTTGCTTTCTTTATGGGATGATTTTCTTAACAATGAAGGTCAAGTTTTGTTGAATAACATGCAAAGCTATCCCGTTATCATTGGTCGAAGGCTAAAAGTTAGCAACTACAATGGTCTGTTGAACTGCTGTTTTTTTTTTGTATTATGCCCTTTATTTGTATGTCAAGCTTCCTAATCATAATTCAATATTCATTCTATTGTTTATTCTTTAGGTGTTGCTCTCTCTACTTGGTTCGATTCTGCACTCGTTGTTGATCCACCTATACAGGAAGTAAGGCAGCTCAAGAATTGGTGCAATGACTTGAGCTAACATGTTTTTATGCAGCATAGTATCAGCTGTATCATTTTTTCCCAATATTTTCCTTACATGATCTTTTTTTTGTAGGGCAATGAGAAATACTAAGTTGATTGCTGAAATCATTGATGCAAAGAGTTATATTAAATACAATCTTGCGCTTTGTTTAAAAACAGATCAGAAAACTACTCTAATTTGCAATGTTATCCTATCACAGAAGGTGATCAAATAATAAATTGTTATGTAATTTTATAGATTCATATCTATCTAGCCTTTCGTTTGATACTTGTCTATCTTTTAGACTGCCTGGGTCAAGGCAAAGCTCTCTTTTGAACATATCTTCCAGAAATATTGGTATAAGAGCTGTGCGAAGTGTTACCGAGCTACTGCAGCAGACTATGGAATTGAGTTTACTTGTAACTCATGCAAAGAGAAGGACCCTGCTATGCCTAGGTCCTATATTACTACATCATTAACTTTAATTTAGATGCAAAGAGTTCCTGTTAATGTTAATGTTATACAGTGTATCGCCTAAGCACTTTATACTTATGTTTTAGGTGCCGCTTTGACGTTGATTTGAGTGATGACAGTGGAGTTATACCTGCTTCTATCTTTGGAGATCTAGCAGAAAATATTCTCATCTTTACTGCCCTTGAAGCAATGGATCATTTTAATCAGGTAATTTTAACTGCTCAAATTTAATATTCAGTGCGCTATTTACTTGTCACCCTTATATCTTCTGTACTTCTTGCAGAATCTTGAACTGTCACTTGAGTTTGTTCATGCTAGGCTTAAAACAAAGACATTTCTGGTTCACATTAAACCAGTCCAAACACAGCTCGCTGATGCTAGACAGTGTTATACAATTTTATATTGCTCTGAAGTTGAACCATAATTTGGTCATGCTCAGTTGACAGGTGAACCAGAATCTGTCTCGCTTTCTGTAACGACCCCACCTCCCCCTAAGGCGAACCAAAGGGTTTAGCGGGCCGCCTGCCCAGCTCTCGCCGGGACTCACTCACTTACTACATTCCTCAAGTAAATTACAAGGTACAACTCAAATAATACATCCAATTCTCCAAAATTACATATCATAAGCGAAGCGGAAACTAGTTCTAAGCGTAAAATATAGATTTACATCCGATTCAATTCCAAATATTTATACAGCCCAAAAGTACATAAACCAAAACCAAAACTAAACTATACAAGATATACGCCATCCAGCCACATAAAGATTCAAAAACAAGTTCTTCCTTTACTTCGATCCCTGTGGGGAGAAGAAGATAATAGGGGGTGAGCTAGAAGCTCAGCGAGTGACCAGTAAAATTAACAGCCAAGTATATTTCACAATAAAGCATTGATATGATGTCATGATGCAGTAATCAAATGTTCATTTATTGCTCATGTGAGCCAGTGAATTCTTGTGCTTAAATATCCAATGCTCGTTTAGATCAAGTAACCGTGAAACAGAAGTAAGGAGCCATCGGGCTCCAAAGAATGTGTAAACAATAGTGGAGACATTGGTTCTAAGCACAAGACTTTCCAGGAACTCATTGGAGCCAATTATGTCATGGCACACACCCGAACCCCCAAATGATATGCAATGGAGTAATAAATGCAAGAATTAGTTCAAAAGTAACTTTGGGGACAGTCGAGGGATCACTCACCAACCACAGCGCAGGAACTATCCATCATACCTCATTGTCATGCTCAAGTCCAAGCCCTAGATTACAATGACCATGTCAAGCGAAAGAAAGTCTAAAACCAGCAAGTTCCTATCACCTTTGGCATTTTAATCACAAGTAAAGCTATACTTATCCACTTGAAACAAATCTTGTGGCGTTACAAAACTAAGACATATCCCAACATCTCTTATGCAGACCTCCAAAGCCAAATCATACATTTTCAAGGTCAAAACTCGAATTCTTAGAGGAAAGTAGAAACTGTACGTGAAACAGGGCTTAAGGCCAGTCAAGGATATCTCGGTCAATCTGAAAATTTTGCAGGTAACCAGCTAACTCATGTATCTACAAGTTCCCTGTTTTGAGCAAGGGCCAATTCAGTCTCTTTTAGGGTCAAACATACAGTGCAAAACAGGACAGATTATATGCGCACATAAGTGAAACAGTTATACAGTAGCAATTTATAACTTAAACGATCGAATATAGTCGAAATTGGCCGAAACGGCTGGAATGGTAACAAAATAACAAAATTAATCCTAAACGGTCCAAAATGGCTAAAACGGTTGAGAAATGCACGTGCGCGTGCGCGGAAATGCAAATGGTACAACATGGTTTACACGATCTTTGACCATAACTGGAGCCATAGTCAATTACTTCTTAAGCTCTTGGAAACTACCGGGACATATCATTTAAGTCGATAGTACAAGGAAAACGAGTTTACATTGGTCATTATATCTTTCCTCAAGAGTACAAGTTCGTTTAGGTTTTTAACGTATAACCCTCGATAACCAAGTAGCAAAGGTCCTTGCTAGTTCAAGTGATAAATACTTAACCTTCACTCAAGTCGCTAATATAGTTTTCTAGTTCTCAAGTAAAAATTCGGGCAGCATGCCCTTTGTGTTTACCTAATTTTCCAGCCATTTAGACTTCATTATTTTTCTCAAACACAACCCAACAACACACATAAAAGCAATTCATGACAAGAGCCGTTCCATAGGCTCACAATATCATAATAACAAGAATTACAATGATAACAAATGCAGAAATTCAACTTAGCACAAGACAGATTTGACGTACGAATGCAGAAATAACATATCCGAAGCTACACTTATCGGATTAAGACGAAACCTATGCCGTTTCGAAATTAAGACACAAGGCTACAATGTTCATGAAGGTCACTTAGTCCAGTTTCTAATGTAACTGGGTCAAATTCTCAAATTACTAAACCAGAAACCAATTCGTCGGCTGTTTAAACGCAGAACACTGTAATGGTCATAACTCAGTCCACACAAGTCCGAATCAGGTGTTCTTAGAGGCATTTTAAAGCTAATACAGAACACTACAACTTTCATGTTTTGGGCCAGAGCTAAATCAGAATGAATCCTGGTCAAAAAACGTGATAAACTGGACTGAACTGAAGAAACGGACTACTGGGAAATACTGAAAACAGTAAGGGTATTTTGGACTTTTCACGTCCTACGTTACTCCGATTGAGCTGAAATTTTGTAGGCACCTATAAAATGCCATTCTCTACAACGTTTCTTCTTTGACCTAAGGCCAAAACAGCCTCTAACATACAGATACAAATTCGGACAGAATGTTGAGCAAATTTTCCAGATTTTGGAATTTTGAGTTTCTAGTGCAACTTTCCTTAATTTCTTGGTCTAATCACTACCACAACACCTTATAAAACCTCAATTGCAACATATGAGCATCATATAATAATTTGGGCAGAATTTCCATAAGCCCTAGTTCACCAAATAAATGGGGGAAAACTTCTAAAACATGCTACTCATCCATAATCTTACCATAAAATCAAGTTGCCAAGCTTACTTTAACAAATTTGAAAGCAAAACTTAGAGAGATAAACTCTCTTACCTTGAATAGAAGTCACTACGAGTAGCCCAAGCTTTCTCCTTCAAAAATCACACCACAAGCCACTAGCTAGTCACTCAAGAACAAGTTTAATCGGTTTACTTTGTTGGATTTCTTCCTAAGTTGTTGGATTTGAAGATGAAATGGAATGTTTTCCTTTGGGTTTTTCTTCTTGCTTCTCACGGCCAGCACCAGCAGAAATGAAGAAGAAATTGGCTAAGTGTTGGAGTTAAATGGATGGTAATGGTCTTGGTTAAGAAGCCATGAGGTGGTGACAAGTGTCACCACCACCACCTCTTTTTTTTTTCTCTTTCTTTCTTGCCTTTCTTGGCCACTAATTTCGGTCAACCTTGCTGCAATTTAAGAAGATATTATGTACAAAAGTCAACAAACTTGTTGGGTAAGAAAAATGGTGGTCAAGCAGTGCGTTCAATCGGTAATGCGCGGGACCCGCCGGATCGCGCCGTTTTTCTTAAAAACTCACGTACTAGGGTTTTTACTTCCCATTCACTAACCTTATATCATTGCTACTAGTCACATATTATTTCTCAGTTAAAAGTCACTTTTAATCCCCAAACTTAATCCTTGCTCCGTACCGAAAATTCATCCGGCGGAAAAATCGCGAAAACCCTAATTTGCTCAAATCTTGAAACCGAAGTGTGAAACCCTATTTTCTTGGTTCATTGGCACTTATTGTGGGGTGATTGAGTAGTAGGGCCATTATAAAGTGGTATTTATCAAAGAAAAGGGAATTTTTAAGAAAAATATAAGGAATTTGCACGGCTTCTGGCCGAATTCCCCACAAAACACTATTCACCAAAAATTTCTCCCTTTTCTTCTGTCTCGGGGCGTTACACTTTCAGCTCAGCAGCAAACTGAAAATGAACAATTGCTGATGACAGGTTGATAGATATACCTGGACTTATAACACATAACCATGTTTTCTTTAAATGAACTGTTAACTTAACTATTCCTTGTGCTTACAGGAGATGGCGGTTTTGGCTCAAAAGTGTGTCTTCGACTCAGTCAAAAGTTTGATGAAGTAGAAACTGTCGACAGCAATGACTTTGAAAGTTCAGATGCCGACTCCAAAAAGAAAGCAAAATTAGGCTGAATTGCCCTCGTTTCCTTTTGGACTGCTCAAACATTAATATTTTTTGCTTTCTGTCATCTGCACTTCTATACTTAGGCAGATTGTTTATGGCTTTTGGAAATGCTGCTCATCCGTTCACAATTTCCTCACTTTTGTACGTGGTTATCTGCTAACCAGTTTTTGTCATGATTATTGAACTTTGATAATGGCACCTGTATCAAAGTTCTTGCCAGGCTTTCAAAGATTAACTGAAATCCTCCATCTTGGACAGTATGAGGATTTTTACAGACATCTTTGAATCCCTAACGATGAACTCCCTTTTTGCAGAACTAGCAGCTTTATAATCTATATAATTTGGGATTCATTTCCGTTTCTTTATATTTTATGCAATACAATTATTATTATCCGTTTGGAACCTCCAGCTTTGTATGCACACTTATTCATTTATTACAAATGACAGCATTTTTTACAAATAAAACTTATATATTCAGGTCCTGCTGCTTATATATCAGCTTACCTACTACAATAAACATGGCAAATACAGCGTGAATTATGATCTTGCCTTCAGGCCATTAAAGCATTACAAATGCATTACTTTACATGCAATCGGTTGACAACTCACACTTAATGTTTAACATTGAATTGTCTTTTCTATTCATTGTTCCTTACCTTCCTCTGCAACTAATAAATCCTTTCAATTGTGATAGGAAAATGCTTGCACTTAGCATTAAAAGCAATGAAAAATATACTCTTTTTACATTGATCTTTTCTTTATATATATGCTCTTTCCATTTACAAGATCATCCATAACAACTGTTAACCATACATTTGCACTATCGCTTTTTCTGCATAAGAACTTGTCAGCAGGTGAGTTGCTCTACAATGTATTTCTAATCCTTATCACATGATGTAGCCTTGTACTTGCATTTTTTATTAATAGACCGCTTTTCTGATTTTCCAATTTTACAGCTTTCCTCCTGATAGTTCAATGGCAGAAACAATCTTAACATCTTCAACAAATTTTCAACTGACAAATAGCTGCTTATCAGCATGTTGTTTTCTACTCAAATGCATCCACAGAGGACAGGTTAACTTTTAGCTCGTTCACCTACATTGCAGCATTTAGAGTTAAATAGCATGGTATTCTTTGACGATATTTTCCTACTTCATTTTTTGAAGGTATTACCTACTCAGTTTGAATCATTACTCCATCAACACCACTGCAATAGAATTATTCTGAGGTTTGGATTACGGCAATGGCCTATCACAGTCACAGATCATAGATTCGCACAAGGATGGGATACTTTTTGTGAACACAACATTGTTAAAAGGCATAACACGCTATACTTCGACATAGCGGGAATCTGATATTTGATGTCATTCACTTTTGTGAACTACAGAAACAAGTTCTTTTGCCTTGGACCGTTCCCCTACCAGACCTGTTGCACATGAATGCCATTGCATCAAGAGGTCAAAATACCACTGTACCTATCTCATATCCTCATCTATATCATATATTATTTTTAATGTAACACAGTCTTTAATTACAGATGATATCCACATGGCCATTGGACAGTAGCAAGTTGCTTCCTCGCTGAGACCAAATTTCTATCAAGATCTATCTGATTCGGTGTACTTTTATCAAATCTTTAACTCGCCAACTCCAAACAGTTTGGTAAGCTATTCTATGTTTACCTGCATTCTCTTTTTTCATCTCAACTTTCTTGCAAGCAATTTCCTTTTGTTTCTGCATATCTTCTAATCTGCACCTCTTGATGATAGAAAATTCCGCGCTTTATTGATCACTTCATCAATGGTATCAAGACTCCTATGTTACTTATCAACACTGGACACAAAAGTACTCAAATTGGTGTAAAGCATAAACGCCTTCACCGAAACTGAAGAGATTTCGTTCTTCAACATCAATTGCAGCACAAAGAAACTCTTGTCTTTGTTCCGGAATCTGAAAATATATTTACAGTTTTGATCTTCGATGATACCGGAGTTGAAAAAAATTTTCCTTGGTATCACACATTCAATGTTTATTCGGATGCTTAATAAATTTAGCTGAACCATGCAGTGTAATTTACCTATCGATTGAATGCATTACTGGTAGTTTCCACTTCTTCTTAGCTAAACTAAGCAACCACTGGCCCACGATCCTTAGTACATTACTTTTTCTTTGAATTAACTAATTTTACAAAATTAATTATTCAACTGGGCATCACTACATTCATCCACAGCGCATCGCGCGATGATCCCCTCCTAGTTTTCTAAAAGCAAGGTGTAGACAGCTATTCTGAGATAGTAATGGTGGCAGCAGCCCCCAAAAATAGCACCCTGTATTCTGAGATCGGCTGCGGCCGAAAGTGAGTACATAGCAATCAAACAAGCCTAAAGCAGCAGGAAGCTGTTCTTCTTCTTTCCTAATCTAATCAAGACCAAAATCACGAACTTTACTAGAGAACAATCATCATGAAAACCGAACACAAGGATGACCTAATTAACATCTCATTTGGATTGCATGTTTTTGAAATTTTTGTATAAAATATATTATGGCAATGTAATATTTGTGAAGCCAAAAAATAATTGTGAAATGTGTCCAAAGAATATTTCTTTGAAAATTCGCAATTCAAACAAAACAATGTTCAAAACACTTTATATATATCACACATTTCTTTAGTTCTTAAATTTGAAGTTGTAGAGTTAATTTGAAGTCAATTTCTTAACATAATGTGAAATTCCTTAAGAAGACATCCTTGAAAATAGCTTTTAGAATAATTAAAGAATGAAGCTGCCACCGTTAAGCTTAACAGGGTTGGGGACCAACATACCTAATTCAGAATATTCTTTTCTTTTTCTCTTTTTTTTTTTCATTTTCTTTCTCTGTTTATTTTTCCTTTGGGAAGAGAAGCAATGTTATCCAAACAGAGCCAGTGCTTTAGCCTCTACATTGTAAAAAATCTTACTTTTGAGCCAAATACAAAAGAAGAACAAAGGAAAATAAAAATAGATAAATAAGGAATAAGTGTGACGCCCCCACTTCTCCATAAGGCAAACCAAAGGGTATCCGCGGAACGCCTGCCTAACTCTCGCCAGGACTCAAGCAATTCCATTCAACTTATAGCCGAACCACACAATACAAGCCAATAGCTTAGATACAATAAATACGGAAGCGTTCAAGCTTAATAATCGTCATCCATTATTCAATCCACACGTCGGTATACAAAATACATTTCGCCCCAAAAGTTACATTTCCATACCCAAAAGTACAATTCAAAACCAAAGGCATAACCAAAAGTAATAGCAAACCCTAAACAAAAGTACATCAAGAGGGTTTCTCCATTTTACCTCCGAGTTCACACCTGTTAAGGAAAACAAATCTACAGGGTGAGCAAAAACGCTCGTGAGGCCAAGAACACACATGCAGACACGTAGTCCAGATAACAACCAAATAACAATTCAAGTAATAGCTTGCAAGTAATTAATAATGCCAACAAAATGTAACCAGAAACAATTCAAGGATATGGAAGCTCTCAGGAGCTAAGTTCCACATTTACCGATGTCATTTGTATATCTCCCCGTGATGACTCTCCGTCAACCGGGTTGATATTTCCATATCCGTAGATCACCACTTACTTCTCATCCGTCCACCATACACCGCTTCGGGCCCGCACGACATTTATAAGGCGATACTTTACGAGTATGCCAAGCGAGATCTCTCAATAGATCAAGCTTATCATGTGAATCTCATGGTTCACCGAGGTTCCCGACCAAGCCCATGCCGGCTCGAGTTCCAAGGTCGGCCTATGAGTTTGGGCGTCCCCCATGTATCATGTAAATGTCGAGGAGATTCACTCCATCGACGTATGCAATCATAGCATACCATGGCATATATTCAAGCATTCAACAGGTTTAAGCATGTATTGTAGGTCATGTAAACCAGGCAGAGCATGTTAGACATGAGTCATTTGTGTCAAATGAGAACGAGTGCGATTAAGTACACACTCGACTCCATTTTTCAAAATCAAATAGACTAAGCATGTAATCAGGTAAGTCAAGCATGAATCAAGACTTTAGAGTTCAAGTAGGCATACACTTGACACTCACCAAGTTATGCAAGCAAGTAGGTTGGAGAGAGAGTTCAAACTTCCACGGTAGGGTCCTCTTGGAGGTCCTCGTGTGTGCCTGAACATCGAATATTAGATAATTACTATAGGTCCCCAAGTGGTGAGAAAGATTGGACACGAGTAAGGTTCGGAAATATTTGAAAACTTCGTTTGACCTGTCTTTGAAGTTGGATTCTCAAAAGGGTGCAGGACTCAAGTAAAAATCGGATTATTATCCTTAAAATCATTGGTTGGAATCGAGTACGAGCAAAACAATTGCAAAACGAACGATCGAAATCGAAAGAGGGCAGGCCACGTCACAATCCGGCCGGAACCTGGCCGGATTGGAGGCAGTGGCTAACCTCCCTTTTTTTTTCAAATTTCACCACCAATCCGGCCGACAATCCGGCCAGAAACTGGCCGGATTCAAGGCCGGATTCTGGTGGAATAGTTCCCGCGTGGATTTCCTTTGAAATTTCAGAATTTTCGATTTTTGGTCAAATCTTTGAAAAATCATAACTTCTTTTCTACTAGTCGAAACTTGATAAATTTGGTACCGTTGGAATCGTCTTTCAAAGTACTAAAAGTCCTTAGAAGACACTGTTCCATGAATCTAAGTGAAAGGTATTCAAAAATGAGCCTAAAGTTGCTGTTCTAGATTACCAGGATTGAGCCGGGGTTGGTTTTTCGCTAACTTTGGAAATTCGGCAAAAATCACTCGTTGCAAACCGGCCCTTGAAACTTATAACTCAATTAGAAGTGCAAGTAAAGTTTTGGACAGAACAAGCGGCTCAAGAATCGGAGTTTCGAGCACCAAGATATGGTAGCTCAAAGTTGGGAAAAATTCAAGAC
This sequence comes from Coffea eugenioides, assembly GCF_003713205.1. NCBI lineage: Eukaryota > Viridiplantae > Streptophyta > Magnoliopsida > Gentianales > Rubiaceae > Coffea > Coffea eugenioides. Next base: position 38,054,838 of record NC_040041.1, read on the forward strand.
TGTTACAAAATTTCCAGATTTGGTTCCGACTTTGGACCTTTTATTAAGTGTCGAAACGGACTTGGATTGACACCAAATTTTGCAGTATAATACTCCCATATGAAGGGTATCTCTCTATCAAATTTCATGGAAAAATACCCTCGGAAAGGTGGTTAATCAATCAACCAAAGTTTGGAAAAATCCTTAAGGCAATCTGTCCAAATCTAAGGTTTCAAAAACGAGGCAGTCGCCGTATTTTGATCATAACTCCCTCAATTTAACTCGGAATTGGGAATGGTTGATAGTGTTAGAAAATAAATTCACAGGGCTAAAATTTCACAGAAGAAATGGTTTCAAGTTTCGGCATGCAACTGGTTCGAAATTAAGCCTAAAGTTGCAGCATCATCAAATCATTTCGGCAGAACGGAGAAACAGGACAGCTGAATTCAGATGAATGGTGTGGCTCACACACATAAACCAGAATGTGCATTATACACCGTTGGAAACATGGGAACGTCTAGTTTCAAATGCCGCTAACGGCACTTGATTTTGACGTCGGAGTACGGAGTTATGGACGAAACACGAACACTGGTCTGGTTACGACGGCAACCGTTTTCCCAGATTACTAGCTTTGGAAAATAAATTCGTTTGACCCACCAAAACTCAGTATTTTTCAACGAAAATTTGTACACAACTGCTACAACATGTAAACAACATAATCAAGCCATTAAATCCTCAAATTTCTGCATTAAAGTGACCGAACAGAGCAGGGGTAAAATGGGAACTTTTTGTTTCAAGAGTTCAATAACGTTTCTGGTAACAAAGCACCTTTAATCTACTTCCTTAAGCTCTAATTCAGCAACAAAACCATCATCAAACATCATCACAGCCATCAACCCAAAGTGGGAGTTCATAGAGCCCACGTTTAACAATTTTCCAACATCCACAACAACCCATAAGAGATCAAGAGCTAAAAGATATGCTAGACTTCCAAAAATCAAAGTTAGAAGGCTAGATTAAGACTTACTCTTGGTTGATGTTTAAGGCAGAGATTCGGTTCTTCCTTGCTCCTAAGTGAGCCGTGCAAATCCTCCCCTTTTTAGCTAGATGTGAACTCCAAGGCTTAGGCTAAGTGGTGCTAAATTTTGAGAAGATTTGGTGGTGATTTGCATGAGCTTTGAAAGAGGAAATGTTGAAGGTTTCGGTTGTTCTTTGTTGCTGTCTAGCCGTCCATGAAGCTTTGCAGAAATGAAATGAGATTGCTGGTTCCTTTGCGTACATAAGACGCTTGACGTCTAATATATTAAATACGTCAAATCAATTACAACTAGTGCCCTACGCGCGCGTTTTGTGTTCGATTTCTCTTACGTTTGTTGCACTAGTGCACTAAACCTCTAGAGCACTTACATTCATATAAATATTATTCATTCTTAATTGTCCCAAAATAATGGTCCAAAGTCCCTCAATTAAGCGCGCACGTGAAAACACGTATTTCTAATTTAGGCGCAATAATATTGAAACCTTTGAGAAATTCTTATAACGATCGTACCACTAACTATTACTTGTGTGTTTAAACCTAAAATTGTCTATTTTAGGACCATTGTATAGGTCTCAATTTTTTTGAGCCTATTGTACTCCCAATTGGCTAAAGTGTTTAGACACGTTTTCACTTTTTCGCTAAACAAGCTTATAAGAAAATATTTGTTTATTTATCTATATTTTTATTTTATTTATTTTTAAAATGAGACACTTTAGAAATATAACGAAACTATAAAACCATGTACTTAGGTCTGAAAAGGTTAGAAAATATTATTCGTGGCAAAAATCCAAATAGATAATTAATTGAGGCAAAATTAGGGGTTTTTAAAAATAATAATTTTACGAGTCCTCACGTGAATTGAGTATTAATTCCTCCATTAACCTTTCTTAATCTATTATTGATCGTTCTTAATTCTCCAATATTAATACATTCCCGATTCAAGTATAGCCTAGAAAAACGTGCACCCGTCGTTCCGGACTAAACAAATTTTCGAAAAGCGAATTTTTCAACAAAACGCTTTAAAAATATAAAGATGCGTCATTCCATATAAATGGATTTAAAATGGTCGAAATAAATAATTCGAAGAAAATGAGTGAATAATCATTTAAATATTCCAGTAATATTCTATAAAAATAAGAAAATTTTCGGGTCCTCACAATAAGAAATTAAGAAGTTTTAAATATAAGAAATAGACAAACAAAAGTGACATAAGAAAATTTTTCAGGATGCTCGAACTAAAACCTAAGTGAAAATGAGGCTGTTTGGTTGTCAAGATTTGCAAAAAAAAAAAAAAAAATCAAATTATTCTGCTTGTATCATAAGTACAATTTTCAATACCTTTTAATACACATACATTACATTACAAAAAGTGTTACAGTTTTATTTTAGATAAAATTTTCAAATAATCTCATATTCGATCAGACCCAATGGTGAAAGGCAATTCGTTAATAATTTATCGAAATAAAAAAGAGCAGCAATAACTATTGTAGAAATTGTGGGAAATTTTTCTCTTTTTTGCCCACCGATTATTTGCCAAACATTTTTTATGGTAAACATTTTCATTAATTTAATATCACATGACCCTAGTGTTATATTTTGCCGCCAATAACACGTCCTATATTTCAGCCTTGTAGGATAGCATTGTCCATAAACCCATTATATATGGAATGAATGTCATTTGAATAATTTTTAAATAATTATTGTAATACTTTTTTATAGTGTGATGTATAACAGAAAAAAAAATTGTAATTGAAAAGATATAAAAGTAATAAAAATGATAAAAATGTATTTGTAATGTAAAATAGGTTGCAGGAGGTGAAGTGTTAGTGAGGATCCACTTGAGTGGCGTAATGGAATTGCAATGCGAAATTAGTCCAAACAATAGTGAAGAGTTTCACTCTGGAGTCTAGTAATCCACTTACACTTTGTAAACATCCGCAATCATCATTGGATACGTTTTCTACATATCAATCAAGGGTGGTGATAAATCCACAACCTCTTGTCTAAATCTGCACTCCTAGCATTAAGATTTCTATAGGAATATAGAAACCTTTTTTTCAATTCAAAATATCTTTCATATGACAAGAGATGTTTAAATAATCAATTACAAATTTTAATTATTTGAAATTGTTTGATACCATTATCGAGCTAATTTTTTATCAAAAAAGTTTCTACTAAATCTCATAAATGTTGTACGATAGAAATCAACTTAATTATAGGGGAAGGATGGATTGGATGATATGGAAAAAAGAAGTGTAAGTGAGAGATACCAGTTTTGAAACCTTTCACTTACACTAAAAAAATTTAATTATAAGAGTGTGGACCTAGATGTATGTGAGGAGAAATTGTAAATAAGAGATTTGAAAATTGTTTCGAGTATGGACCTAGAAATGAAAGGTTTCGAGTTGGAGACTTTATCCCACTTCCACTAAAAAGAAAAAAACTTAATCATAAGAGTGTGAACTTAAGTATGCAGAGGAGAAAGTGTGCATGAGAGATTCGAAAGCTCCAACTTATATTAAAAAAGAAAAAAAAATCTTAATTATAAGAGAATGAACTTAGGTGGTGGAGGTATGGATTTAGCCCACCCTTCAATTAATCCGGTGATTAAATACCTTGGAACTCTCACACAGAGGTGGGTGGGGGAGGTAGGATACGGGGCACAAACGGTTGCAGGTGCAACCGTTTGTGCCGGTTGTCCTCATTTTGCACTGCGCGTAACATTGGTTAAACACGATGTAACTTTTTTTTCACAGGATGTATTTTCAGAACAGATAGTAGTTGGCCCCATACTTAGCGCGGAAATCGAGTTACATGGTGTAATCTCAGCCGCATAAAATTTTGAGGGCAAATCTTGACCCTTAACCGTGCAGGGACGGTCATAATGATGATGACCGTCCCTGCCCAAATCCGGGGGAGGTATGGATTTAGCAACACCCATCGATTAATCCAGTTATTAAATACTCGGAACTAGCAAACATTTTTCCGAAGCAACTTACCCAAATGGAAAAAAAATGAAAAATTAGATTCTGGTCTATCAAAAGTACAGCATAAGCATAATCACCATAGTCCTTTCTTGCTATCTGTAGAAGAGAAAAATCATCAAAAATGTCCGACGTCCCACAGGATATCTTGAAGGAAATGCTTTCAAGGCTTCCAGTAAAGCCACTCTTGAGGTTTAGGTGCATATCGAAACAATGGAAGGCCATCATAGACAGTCCAGAATTCATCCGACTCCACATTGCTCAGTCCCTCGAAACAAGATCCCATCACAGCGTAATCCTCAGACATTCATACCTTCACTCTGCAGATTTTGATTCACTAAACAGAACCAACCGGGCTATTTTTGAAGAACTCAACCATCCATTGAAAACCCCTGATTACAAAACTGAGATCTTGGGTTCTTGCAATGGTTTGCTTTGTCTGATGAACACTGAAGAGGATATTATCTTGTGGAACCCATCAACAAGAAGGTATCGAAAATTGCCTCTTACTGAAACTGAGCTTCCAAGAGAAGGTATCTATGGATTTGGGTATGATTGTGTGAGTGATGATTATAAGGTGGTTAGGATTGTACAATTTTACGGGGTTAGTTCTGATACCTTTGATACTAAAGTTAAGATTTATAGCCTGAGATCAAATTCTTGGAAGAGAATACAAGATTTTCCCTATTATCTGTGTTATAGAAGGGTTTATGGGATGCTGGCTAATGGTGCATTGCATTGGCTTGTGACTAGAAATCCCGAGTCATATACTGCTTTCATGATTGCTGCTTTTGATCTTGCAACAGAGGAATATAGGTTGGTGCCACAGCCTGTTGATTCTGATAAGAATTTCCATATGAATGTTGAGGTATTGGGAGGATGCCTTTGTGTGCTTTGCAATTATTACTTGGATCATGTTGATGTTTGGGTGATGAAGGATTATGGGGTTAAGGAATCTTGGACGAAGTTGATTTCCATTAGGCAATGTGATGTATCCAGTGGGCATTTTGAAGTAGTGAGGCCAATTGCTTATTCTAAGTGTGGTAAGCGAGTGCTATTGGAGCAAGATTGTAAGCTCCTTGCATGGTATGATCTTGAAAAGAAAACAACTAAACGTGCAATGACAAGGTTTAGTTTTGACCCTTGGAATCTGTACTTTGAGCTGGATATGTGCTTCGAGAGTCTTGTTCAGCTTGGCAGTCATTTTGATTTGGGGAAAGTGGACAAGAAAGGGCAAAAGCCAAACAGAGAGCCAAAAAGGAGCCAAGCAAAAGCCAAACAGAGAGCCAGAAAAAGAGCAACATGAAAAAGAGGTATAATGAGTATTCTCAACTACTCCTTTTTGCTGAATACCATTTTAGTGCTCTTGTTAGCCTGTCCTTGCACAATGATCTGTGAATAGAAGTTCAGAATTCTATCAAATGCTATCACCTCTGTTCAATAAATTTTGTGTTTTAACTTATTTGTGAGATGCTGTGATATTATTAACCCTATAAAGCTTAGGACAATCTTGCGTTCTTTCCATCTTGTAATGATATGATAAGATATGACTTTTTAATCACAAGCTGGCTCCATCTGCAGGGCTTAACATGTTTACTTTATTTCTCCCTTTCATAGGAATAATTTCTAGTCAAAGGGCTTCAAACTTGTGCTGTAAGCAGGGAAACAGATTTTGTCCAAGAAGGTGGATGAGATAAATATACTGTGGTCCATGTTCATGTCTGGTTTTATGGCAGTTTAGTTTTTGTATATGACGGAGGGTTGAGATTTGATCTGCATTAATTCACCAACCATAAATATGGTAAATCAAGTGAGGTATTCAATTCATCAAGCATGTTGTTTGCTTGTAACATCTTTAATTCTTACTTTCTAGCACATGATGCCTTCTTGTTTTATGTGAATTGGGATTGTTGGTTCTTTATCTGATTCAGTTTGCCTGGCTAGTTTATATGCAGTAGATTAGGTATCTCTGTAATCTTCCAGGCATGCAGCCCTTTTTTTTAAAATACTTGATTATGTTAGGTTTCAAAAAGAGATGGGAAGGACTTTATGAGACAACATATTTATTTTATGAATTGAAGAAGGATAGATGAGAAAGATTCTTACATACAAAAGATATTCCATTCACGGTAATGCTACAAACTGCAATCTTTTTGTAGAACTTTGAAGTTCTCGCTAACAAAGTATACATACAATTTTATTAAAGGTAGACATGCATTAGGGGCCTGATCTTTGGATAGGAAAAGGAGTGGATGTTGTGACAAGAGCTTAAGAAAGTTATTGGCTGAAACTTGCATTTGATCACCTTAAAACCAGGAGAGCTTTCAATGGGAGTGCCTCAGATATCAAATATACTGATTTTTTACTCAATTTCGACCAATGCTTCTTGACCTAAATTGAGTAACTGAGGCATGTCCCTGTCTGTAAAGCTCTTTTGACTGATGATAGAACATTGTTGCTTTTCTGCCAATGATCAAATTAAGCTTTGGATCCTTCTCCTTTCCTTCTCTAGATCTGGAGAATTTAAACTACACTTAAGAGATATAATCAGTGGATTACAGGTTTTACAACATATCAAGAAAACTGTCTAGGCTTCTCTAAATTCTTCTTCTATTGCTACAAATACCTGCAAGGAAATCCTGGAGACGTTTTCTATCTTCCCTGGCTATCATTTGCTTTGTGTGGATCATCTCATGGCAAGGAGCTTCCTTCCACCTACAATAACACAAAATCTGCAGCTGCAATAATGTCTCATGTCAAATCTTTAACTCAACTCCTCCACCCTCTTTATTTTGAGGAACTTCAATACCAGTAATTGCCAATTCCAACTCTTGAGTCTTAACACTAGAGCTGTTGCTTATGAATATTTTCTTCGGAAACCAAATTGTACACTGCATCCTTTACTGTGTTAGTCAGTGAGATTTTAGCAATTGCTAACCAGATCTTTCCTAAAAAATCACTGCCTGCACTCAATTTCCTTGGCACTGAAGCAGATTTGATGTAATCTAATTCCCAACAGCCATTGGAATCATGGATTCCTGTTCTCAGATGAGCAAAAAAAGTCCTTCTTTTCACATTTAACTTGCTGGATTGTATTTTCCATGATCAGTCCTTTGATCTCTAAAGGAGGTTCCCACAAAAATATATATAGGACAGCACTGTCCTATATATGTCCAAGGACACTGGAGAGTCAAACTGTCCTGCTTTGTTTTTTCTTATTTTAAGCTCTCATGCTCCTTATATTTATGTACTTAAGTTTTTCGATGTAAACCAACTGAATATAGAACTCATGATGATCCTGTAGCTTAACAAAATCTAACTAATCTCTAAGGTCAATCAGCAGCGAGTACTTGCAACAATAGTGACAGAACTAAATGCCTAGCAGGGATAGGTCAATGTCTCGTTAGAATTTCCTGCATGGAACGAAGCACTATATGTTTGGACTGTGGAGAGGACCATGACCTATGATTTTATCTTGTTACCAAAGAAAAGTGGCTGTACCCGGAACATCCCAATAAGAAGGAACAAGCCCTATGATTTTATCAAAATGGGTATCATATTGCCAGGAATCAACATAACTGTGTGAGATAGGATCAGAATTGGGAAAGTGACTGTCGTCTGTGCGTGTAGTACTGTTTTCCTGTTCAGTTTTCCTTCTACATCCTCTAGTTTTTATCTAGTTTCTCCCAAGATTTGCAAGAATATTCAGTAAAGAGAACATATTTTTGCCCATGCAATTTGTGAATATAAGTCAGATATTAGCTCTTTCCATAGTTTGCAAACGCACTGCAACTTGGACAGACTTGTTATATCCACCCTTGCTAGTATATCAACTAATAAGTCTGTCAGGAGCTTGCTATTGATCATCTCCTCCTCATCTGCCTTGTCTTCTTTTGCATCATTCTCAATTCTCAGCTGCCTGGTCATCTTCCTTAACATCAGCATCTCATGGTCTGTCGAACCCGCAGGGTGCTGGCTGAACCCGCAGGGTGCTGGCTGTTAATCATCTCCTCATCTTCCTTGCCATCTTCTGCATCTTTGTCAATTCTCAGTCTCTTGATCCCTTCTTCAAGATCATCATCTGGTGGTCTAATTCTCTGTCGTTTTTTATTCTGGACCTCTTCGTCATCTCAATATATTCTGAACTTAAGTCTTGTTTTTTTCTTTTGGTTTGATGGATTTACTATTGACGAATATTTCTAGTATTTATATAGTTAGAAATAGAATAGCTTCCCATCTATTCTAATTGCACTTTTTTTTAAAAGAGTTTCTTTCGTTAATGTAGGAATCCATTATATCTAAAGTAGAAATGCAACTATGATCGACAACTACTAAAATGAAAATAACTAACAATTCGGGAAGTCGAAATTCGGATTTTCATCCATATCCTTTACGTTAAGTAATTTATAGTTGTATTGAGTAAATAATTTCTAAAGTTGCTATTGTATGATTTCTCCCACCCTTTTTGACATGCTACGTAATCACTCTGACCATTTTAATCTGCAAGTCTCTCTCTCTGGTTTTTTTCTTTTTTGGTCGAAACTCCAATGTCTGATTGCTACATTGGGCCTAATTCATTCGAAGTCGAGTGCTATCGGACTCTTTTTGGTAGTGACTTTTCCAACATTATTTTTTCAATCCACAAGATTAAGACCTGAAACTTTTTTTTTTTTAAATCAAAAGGTGTATTTAAAACAACACGAATGATTAAGAAAAGGGGGCTGGGGAGGAAGAGGGGCAGAGGAGGGAAGAAGGAAGAGAGGTGGTGCTGGAGAGGAAAGAGGAGGGTGGAGGGAGGGTTAGGGTGATTGGGGTGGTGGGGTTGGTGGAGGAAGAAAGCAAGTCATGGAGGAAAGAAACGGGAAAAACGAAAAAAAAAAAAGAAGGAACAAAAAATATAGATTAAAATGATTTTTTTTTGGGAAAATGATCTGTTTCATCCTTCACATTTCGCAAAAATATTCTTTTCGTCCCTTACTTTTAAAATGAAGCAAATTCATCCCTAACATTTTAAAATTAAAGTTATTACATCCCTGAACCTAATTTTCAATCTAAATCAAACCATCCAATAACCCAGTAACAAATTTCGAAAATAGAATTGATAGATCATTCGGTCAATTTCATCATATTCACATGGCATTTATTAAACCAAAAAAATAAAAATTATAACATAAAAGGCCATTCTTTATCTTGGAATAGTAGAGTTTTTTTTTGATAAATCTTTTCATGCACCGTTAGTATATCCGCTTGCGAATCTAGATGTGCATCATAAATATAAAATTTGGTGTTTAAATTTAAATTAAAATGATGTGACGGTACATAAAACCGTCAGTGTATACAATGATAATGTAGAAAAGATTAATCTTTCTTTTTTATGTTATAATTTTTTATTTTTTCTTTTTAGGTTCATTAAATTTCACATAATACCAAGTTGAGTTAACCAAGTGATTTACCAATTACATCCCCAAAATTTGTAATAAGGTTGATTGGTGGTTTGATTCAGATTGAAATTTGGGTTCAGGGATGTAATAATTTCAGTTTTTAAATGTCAAGGACGAAATTGATTCATTTTAAAAGTGAGGGACGAAAAGAATATTTTTGTAAAATGTGAAGGATGAAATACATCATTTTCCCTTTTTTTTTATATAAAAAAGAAAGAGATGATTCTTCTGAATAAAAAGAAAAAGGGAAAGAAAAAATAAAGCATAAAATAAAAAAATAATCTTGTTAATAAAAGCCGATATCAGTTTAAAATACGAGGGGCAAAACTACAAGAGAGGGGTTTTTGTTCTTTACCCTAACAGAAGCCAAGGAAGCATTTCTCTTTCATCCTTGTAGAACCATTCATATGCAATAGTTGCCAATGTTGACCTCGAGGGTATGATGCCCTGAAACATTTGCCTTTTGGTTTCCATTTTCTTTAAGGGTGAGCAAATAATAGGATGAAGTGATAGAATGGGATAATGGTAATTTACAAACTCTTTAAAATTGTATGATAAAATAACAATTCTTTTTTAAAATAATAGTTACGATAATAAAACTTCTGCCAAACATAATGTTTGGATTGGTATTATTTGAAAGAAATTATCTGATTAAATCACAAATATGGTTTTCAATTATCTTTTTATTTCATGTACATTACATCCTAAAAGGTGCTATCATAATTATTTTAAATAAAATTTCATATAATTCCCTATCCAAACACACCGGGGAAGGCCCCTCTCATCCATTTCTTCTTCAAACGCATCCTTATTCATAAGAAACTATCAAAACTCAGATAAAATCGTGAAGTGATTGTGCCAAGATAACTTTGTCTTCTATTTAAGTTACTTGCGTTTTCTGTCTTAATTGACAATTTTCAACTTCTTTGAAATGCATTTGTAAATTGTTAATAGCAAAAACGATCGATGTATTATTGCATTTGTAAAAATAGGAGTGTAGTTATAAATTTGTAATACAAAACCGAGGGGATGATAGCTTTACACATTCATCAATAAGCAAACCTTTCGGGGCACATCATACGCAAACCTTAAATTACTTCACCCTTTTATGTGCCTTTTTTTTATTTTATTTTCTACATTATTTACAATTAAACATGGATTAGTAATAACATATGTCTAGCAAGAGATTAACAAGCACAAGTTAAGAGAGGTTTAAATTAGTGAGAATTTTTTTTTAAAAAAGTGAAAATTAAATTTAAAAAATGATGACTACAGGCCTCATCCCTGGCTGTTTCTAAACTTTCTTGTGCAATAAAATATAACCTGCATAGAAAGAAAATGGTTGAACATGGTTGAAGACATCAGAAAGAGAATTCTTAGAATTTCAGAAATATGGAACCTGAAAAGAAAAAAAGAAATAAATTCTAAATTGTTAACAGCAATTGATCAGTTAATTTAATACTTTTTTTTTGGTGCAAGTGAGAGGTTCCGAATCCGGGATCTCTCGCCTCTTATACTATCCAACCCATTTTTCCCCCGATTAATTTAATACTTCAAAGGCAGAGATTATTTTTGGGTTTGAGGTCTCGTAGAAACGTTTGGCTTTAGTTGAGAAACTTCACAACTTGTTATCTATAACTTATTTAACATAAGACAGAAGGAAACATATTGAGCTACCAATTTCCAGCTCTACAAACAACCAGGTAACTGTAAATATTATACTTAATTGGGATAATTTTTTGAAAAAAAAAAACACTGCAGTACTTTTTTAATATGATATATATGAGATAAAAATGTGGTTGAGAAATGTGTTGATGATACAAGTAGATAAATTTTTGGAAATAATTCACGACCCAAACAAACTTCTTAGTTATTTTGTCTTCAAGAATCTGATTCCTATAAAATGCAAGGAAGAACAGTTACAAGCAAAATCCCAAGACGAGGTGGCCAATTCCCAAGTGTCTGTGCAAGAAAACGCTACATAAACAAATTTCAATTTCAGCAACAAGTTTAACCGTCATTTCAAAGGCAATGTTATGTGAGGTATCCTACATCGGAAGTGGAAAGAGGAAAGAAAATGTTTTAAGAACTTGAGCTCCTTAATCACTAAGTTCCTTGGGTTAAGCATTTTGGGCCAGTGATTTTAGTCCAAAACTTGCTTGTGCTAGCTTTTGGACCCGAGTCATAACAGTTAATATCAAAGCGAATCTTAGTGAAATTCCTAATTTTATGATGAAATTTAAAATTTTTCTACAAATGGGACTTTTTGAGTGTAGGATTCCGTCAAGTGATGTTTGCACTTGTAAATGCGAGCTTACTGAGTTCGCATTTTGCAAATACGATGTACCATTGAATTTCTGATTTGAAAAAATTCCAAAAAAAATAAAATTGTTTCAGACCTCGCATTTGATAAATGCGAGGTCAGGAAACCTATCATTTCTCAAATGCGAGGTCTCGCACGCCGTATTTAACATATGCGAGACTTAAAATCTTTTAGTTTTTGAATATTAATAAATTCATGCTCATCCATTTCTGTTTATTTTTTTATAAATTCAAGCAAACCGTTTTGGTTTTTCTTTTAAGTGTGGGTTTTGCCTTTTGTTTTGTAAATTTATGGAGAATGAATTTTTAGGCCATTATCCATTGATCTTGAATTTCGCATTAACTGAACACTAATATTACCTGATCTCATAATCGGATTAGTGCCTGTTGTAAATCTTATTTAAATTCAACCACTTCACATGCTATCTAAGGATGCCCATTGCTGAGCAAGTTGTTGAATTGGTTAATTATTATATTAGCATATGGTATAAAAATAACATTTTTCTTTGACAAAGATGTACAATATTATCTAGTCAATTAATAATGATAGAAGTAATGCTTATACTACATTGTACTACTTCTTTGACAAAGATGTACAATAAAAGACTGGTGGAAGCTATAAAGGAGTCAAGATACAGCAACTAGCGAGTAGCTACTCTTATTGAGGATATTCAGTCCATTTGTAATTTGTTTCATCAGTGCTCTTTCTCTTTTGCGAGTTCGGGGAAAGTAGATAGTATTAAGCTGAGCATGCATGCTCTTAACATTTGGTTAGATGAAGAATGGGTTAATCCCACTCTTAGATGCTAATGCATCATTGACATATGTAGGACTGTTGTCTTTTTGATTGGACCTTTGTCCATTTATTGTAAAGACTTGAATATGAAATACAACGCTATCGTTTCGACAAAAAAAAAAATACATTGTCCTACTTCATTGATAATAGAGTTAAAATTTTGCTAAGTTCTAAGTACTAGATATATATTAACAATAGTTGATGTAGAATTAGTTGTCCAAAGGCTTACTTCAAATATTTTAAAAATCTAATTCTAACTACGAAATATTAATTGGGTTGGTATTTTGTATTGGTTAGATTAGTGATATTAGGGATTATATGAGTCAATAGATTATTTATGACAATTAAGTAGTACTAAATGCTAATGCCAAAAAGTTTAGATAGAGTATGTCGAGTAAGTGTTAAAAAGAGAGGTATCCAATATTATCTAACTTTATCATTAAAGTGTACAACTGTAACATGTGTCGAGGATCTTGAAAGGCTGCACCTAGGTGCTATTGCACATCCTATCAAAAGTACCGTTTCCATCCGATTTACCAATCCACTGCATTGGGGGAGGAGGGGCTGGAACGGTTGTTAGAGACAACCGTTCCGGAAGGTTCACGGTTATGATTAGGTCAAAAAAATTTGTGTGGTTCAGATCATTCCTTGTAACTCGATTTTCACGCCGTGTGGGACCCACAAAAATGTTGTTCTATTGTTACACTTTGTACAGATGATGTTACACCATGTGCACATGGTGTTACACCTTCCGGAACGGTTGCTCTGACAACCGTTCCAACCCCGGATCCTTGATTTGTGATGCACCACATTGATTTATAATATTCAAGATTGGTTTATGATGCAATACATTGATCCATAAAGTTACATACAATCGAAAAATCCTACTAAAAATTCCATGCTCAAAGATTGTACTCTTATTTATCACTAAGTTTCTCTTAAAAAATTTAACTCATATTAAGAGAATGAATGTTCCACCTACTACACAATTTACTTATCCTAATTGCTTAATAAACTTATGAAAAGACAACTACAACAATTATAATCACATCTTAATTTTGGTATTAACAAAAGGGAAACATTAGTTTGTAGTACAAGGATGGGTATTTACTAAACTAAATGCACGATGAAAACTATTAAATGGATAAATGGTATGGCAATGTTGCCCAAATAATCTTTAAAACTAAATCCGTTGCTAGTAGAGTTCAAACTTCAGAAGATTCATTGCTATAATTCTGCATCACAACCTCACTCCATATATGCCTACAACCAATTTCATCAAAATCAATAAATAAAAAGGGCAAGAAATTGGAAGGAAATGGAACAATTACAGGAAATAACCAAAAACAAAGTGAAGCTTATCAATCAATCTCTAGGATAAAAGACTAACATTATACAAATCTCCATCCATCATGTAAGCAATCTCGTTGTTATGTACAAGAGAATGGATTCAAATCGATAGATAAAATCATTACACTTGCTCAATTACACCAAAACTTGCCTTAAAAAGTAACCACCTGCTATTAACCACAAGAGGTGAGCTTCTTACTTCCAGTACCATAAGGCCACCTCTAGTCCATGATCCCCTAACAACATCACAATCTACAACCTTTTAGCCATCCGTGCAAGCACTAAACTTCTAATCTATCTGGCAAGAATTCAGCTGTATAAATGGCAATATGAAGATTAGAACTCTTTTCTACATTGCAGCATCAGACCATAACAGGTTGGAAAGTATATAGACACTATAATAACTTCATAACTAATACCCCTATCTACCATCTCATGTTAATCTGTAGAAATATTTTATTCAAATGATTAGTGCACAATCACATATGAAAAGAGCACAAAGCTAAACAGATTAAAAGTGATTACCATCTGACCTTTATGGCTTCTACTCTCCTTTCTTGGTTGCACATTACACTAAAAGGGAGCATAAATTAATTGCAAAGCTAGAAACTGCTAACGATTTCATGCAACCATCCAAAGAGCTTCCTTGTTCATTACCATATACAAACTTCAAGCATAGCCAATGATTTATTCCTCTTTAGATCTCACCAAAACACTCTTTGCTTTGATCTTCTGCATCCTTTTATATGGTACTCAATGATAATTTATACAGGAAGTGGTCAGCCCGGTTATCTCAAAAACTAACAGAAACTCCCATCTACAAGCCTTGTGAAATTTCTGATCAAATTAATATATTTCTAGGTGCTAATCCAACCATAAATTCCATTATAAAGAAAATTTAAATTTTTTAAGCATGCAATTTACAATCACTTGCTTCAAACATCAGAAAATTCATGACAGCTATAAGAAATAAACTCTTCAATTTGGTTCAAGAATTTTGGATTGAACTGGTGTTCGTGATGTACCATCATTTTAAACCCAATTGCTAAGGTAACATAAAGCAAGACACTCTGCAATAATTTAACCATCTGATAGAACGAAAAGGCTTATTACACAAGTGAGGCTAAAATGAATAGAATGGTGAGAAGTCCTAAGATGCCATATGCTCCAGAGCCACAAAATACAATTACTATCATGATGACCAACATAGGAAAATATGAGGGTTTAAATAAGCTCTAATAATGAGCAAACCTACAGGATACTTCACCATAGTGTCCGCAAAACATTAATAGATCCCAACTAAGACTTCTAACAGAATAACCCATTGTTTCTTACAAAGTTAATAATCCTAACACAAAGTAACAGTAACCTTTTATGTTAGACATGATAATTTTCTAGCATTCCATCTATCCATTCTGTGATGAATAGTTGTCGATTTTGTCACATCTTTCTTGGTCTCTAATTATAATAATAATCCAAAAAAATTCTAAATGAAAAAACACACCCAAGAAATCAAACAGATCTAAAAGAAAGATTTAAGAGGATCAAGGAAAAAGAAAGAATCCCCTGATCTAAGTATACCTGATTCTGTTGTTGGCTCATCATTCTCAAGATCAAGAGCAACCATTGGCAGGAAAGCAGGACTCCTCCTTAGACTTCGGCATTTTCTGGAAATACCTCAAATTTTTATTCTAGGATATGAAATCTTAGTCACTATTAGTCACTACTAAACCAATTACATCATAAAATTTGAGATTTTTTTTTTACCTTATTAAATTCGTGGGGGGAGTCTTGGAACTCTGGAAATTGGGGCATTTCTTTTGCTTGCAATGCCTATCGGGGGTGTCTTCAACAATAAAACTAGCCACCATAAAAGCCTCCTTGTCCCAACTAGTCACTGCTGCCATAGATCCAAACCTAGGGCTCTTGACTACTGCTTCTTCTTCATCAGTGGGATTTGGGGAACAAAGAGTTAGGGTTTGATTTGGGGGGAGAATTTGGGTTTCAATTTTGGACAAAAAGTTGCCCAATGTGATTTTCTATTAGGAAATGCGAGGTCAGTTTTTTTTTTCATTTAGCAGAAGAAAAGAAGGATAGGGACTTCGCATTTAGCAAATGTGAATTCCAAGAGTTCACATTTCGTAAATGCGAAGACCCTTCTGCTAAGAATAACCAATTCAAAAGACCCCTATTGTAAAATTACTTTTTTTTCATCACAATTTTAGAATTTACTCACGAACCTTACGTAGTCTCTGTGTGGATTGAGTTTGGGGCCATCAGGTTATCCTTCAGATTATGCAAAGGAGTCCAAGAAACTACGTGTCACATACGGGGCACCTCCAAGGTCCAAGCACAACCAAATAGATAGTTTGAAGCATAACCAAGTAGACAGTTTGCATTGTAAAGAGTTTTGTGAGAATACAAAGTCTTAAAGGTGGGGAGAATGAGGTATTGCATTGTTACGGGTTTGAGAAAACGCAAAGTTCTAAAGGTGGGAAGAATGAGATATCCCACATCGGAAGTAAAAAGAGGAAAGAGGAAAGAAGAACTTGGGCACTTCATCTCCAATTATTACATAGCTATTTCATCTCTTTTTGCTAGCAGATATCCCCCTAAGCATTTAATCTCCAATTATTGAGTGACACAAAATACCTCCAATTATCTTGAGAATCTACTATTACAGTGACGTTTGGAAGAACTACAACTAGGAAGCTATTGCATTTTGATTACTTAATGACTTAGAATTTATAGAATCATTATCAAAAGTCTCTCTCTTAACAATAGGGCTTGTGTTTGGTTATATACTTTTGACATGAATAACCTTTGCACCTTCTCTCGCTCCCTTCCTTATCACCTACAAACAAAAGCACAAAGTACCAGAGGTATCACTAAGTAATTAAGCTAGTGGACACCATTATTCAGTAGTGTTGTTTCCTGTACTTTGAAGTTACAGCATATTACTATCAAACTTGATCTGTAAAGCTTCCTAAGATAGCTGCTAAATCAAGAAACAAGGGTTTGACCATGAAGAAAGACAATGAACTCTAAGATTTGCAATTTACCAGAATAGATCAAATGGACAGCAGAAAAACCAGAACAGTACGAGATTGACAAAAATGGTTAGCTCAAGGCAGGTCCAAGCAACCACCAATATGCAGTATAAAGACATGAGTTCAACTACATAAATTTTACTATCAATTATGTAAATATCTTGTATAACAATCTTGAAGATGAAATCCTTGCTACAAGCCATGAGATATAAAAGCTGAATATGATGGCTGATCCAAAAAAAGCTAATTACTTGGCATGATATCCAAAAAGCAACTTATAGAATCAAAAAAGTTCATCCTACTTCCAAGATCACAACATGACAAACATCCAAGCAACCATGCAAGACAAATAACCAGAAGCAAAATCACATCATGACTTTGATACGGACACATAACCAGATTGGAACCCTAATAGAAAAAACCAACAAAAATAGTAAAAGACAAAGAAAGTAAGAGGCTCCTAAAAAACAAAAAAGAAAGAGTTGACTTGGACTAGTTACTTAAGACAAATCATTGTCAAACAAACATATAATGTTGGCTGATAAGTGCATATTATATATGGTTATTAGTAGTATTTTGTGTGTATTTTTGGTACAAATTAGGATGATTTAAAGATGTAACTTGCTCCTTAAACTTCTAAATTTTGTGAATTTCATTTGAGCAATTTAATGTACAAATGTTGGTTATATTTGTAGGAATTGAGAAGAGTTATCAATTGTTGGATCAAGTAGGATACACTTCAACTTCATTAGAGTTTGATTCAATGATACTTTGGAAACGAAATTGGTTATTCACTACAATTATTCTTGGAGTAATGCATGAACAACAACATGACCATCTTGTATGAAGTATCAGAGAGGAATTGGAGCAAAAAAGAAGTAAGAAAATGCTACCAAGGATAACACGGGACCCTTGAATATGCAACTGAAGGTTGCGTACATTACAAGAAATTTGGTCATTAGTGACAACATTTCTTAGTGACGAAAAAAAATCGTCATAGAATGGGATCCTTTAACCACAATACAGTAAGTTGTCACAATTGAGTCAAGCGAGCCAACACATCAGTGACGATCTTGCATTGTCGTCACAATTCGATTCTCGCCAGGAGTCATGGAGAGAGTGGGAACTGCAATAGTGACAACTTTCTAAAGGTCATCAGTATTAATAGCCCTTTCTTTGACAACTTTGCAATTGTTGTCATTGATAACATTGTATAGCTGTTAGTGACAATCTAAGTCTTGTCACTGTTTGATTTAAAATATTTATGGCTTTTTGCAACTATTACTCCTAATTTTTTGTAAGACATAGTAATTTAGTTTTGCAATTTTGAGGAAGCGATATAAAGTTTTAACACCTGTATGAATTATTTGAAGTTATTCGACAAAAAAATATTTAAAGTTATTACCAAAAAAATTGAACTATTTGATGTTGAACAAAAGTACATTTACCACTTGTATTAATTTAACAAAAATTTGACTCCCATTATGAATTTTTTCAAAAAAATGTTAAAAGGTAGCAATTAATAATGTATTAGTAAAATTATACTTCAACTAAAAAACTTGATTGAAATTTTGGGGAACTTAGTGAACCAATATTTCACTCAAACTAAATAAACAAAGTATGTGAAAAATATGTGGTGTGGGTCAAATTAGAAAAACAAACATTTTGTAACCCAATAGAAAAGCTCTCCGCTTTACTCTCCGTTCGTCTCCCACGCTCTCACTTTACACCCTCAACAGAAACTATTAACAAAAAATAATTCTCCTCCCTCTCTCCATAGATCGATCATGTCTTTGTGATGTTGAATAGAAGTACTCCACCAACTCTTTGCAACAAAAGGTATCTCATGTCTCTCCTTCTTCTCCCCGATTTTTCCCCAATTTTTTTTTGCCCTAATTATTTTTTTGCCAAAAATTTGTGCCCAATTTTTTTGGATACTGTTTGAGTTATGGGTGAAATCATCTCCTCTAGAATTATTTCAGTTGTGAATACCATTACTTCATTTTTTTATTGTACAAAATAAAGGGTTTCAGTGGGGTTGGTGGTGGATACGGGTATGAGGTTGAGTTTGGGGACGAAGGTGAAGGTTTTAATTTGCTGTAGTGGTAGGAGTGAAAAAGAGTTAAGAGGTGATTGTGATGTAGATATGGCAGTGAGTGGCTACAAGTGAGAAAAATGGTGGGCTAAGTGGTGCTGGGTGGAGAGGGAATTGAGAAATGGGAAGGTGAAGGTTTTAACATCCAAATTGTTGCTTGTTCAATGTAATTGAGAAAGAAAAGGACACGAAGCATTTAATTTCTTAAGCTACTTAACTGAATCACTTAATCATAGTTCATTCAAATTTGATCAACCTTCATTGTCATACAAAAAGAAAGGTAGCTGTCCCCCAGTATACACTATTATGCGAAATGTAAAAGCCCAAAGCAGTTACCAACCTCCTCTGTTCTGCTGATGGCAAAGCCTAGCTTTGTGTCATTTTCTTTTATTTTGATCTCAATTGGAAACTCTCCTCCAAGTGGCGAAAACCATAACCACACTGCACGGACTACACCTATATCCACCCCATGGTAGTCTTCAAAACCATATAGGCTTGTATTAGCAAGATCTGATAAATCTGACAGTGATCCAGCACTGACAGTGGAAGATGCTGTTTCTCCAGATATCTGAGAACAATGAATTGATACAAACTAAAATTGTCAGAGGTAAAAAAGAATAACTAACCCAACTGAATAGCATGTTGAACAAGTTAACAAGATAGTCAGGTGGAAAGTGACAAAAAATGGGAATCATGAATGTTCAAACAGAATGGACATCCAATTTAGCTAAAGAATTTTACGTTTCCTGGTTCATATGCTATGAATACATGGCTTGTCCTGCAACCATAATGGACGTGTAATGATACTTTGAGCTGTCATAACAGCATATGTTTCTAGTAGTGATTGATATCAGAGAAAAAAGGTGCCCAAAATTTTCCCACTTCCGTACCTTCTTGCCTTCTTTCAGCTTCTTTGTGGGTCTGGTTAGATGTTCATTATCTGGCTATAAAGCCAAATACTTGCCCAAGAATACCAAAATCTTTCATTTTTAAACTTGGACCTAGATTATTTCACACAATAGGGTACATGCAGCATGTGTTTCATTTTCTATGATTTTTGTTACATTCACACATGTTATCATATCCAGTTGCTTGTTTAATGAAGGTTTATAATGGGTAGCAGTGCATGATAAAGTAATGGAAATGATTGGAAATTTATCTAAGTTCTACCTTGGGTTATCTTATATGGGGTGTTTACCATTTTTCACCAAGTGATTACTCTGGAATACACTTTTGAAGTTTACAATTAGCTATTTTTACTTTTGATTCAATTGATATCACTTTTATTGCCTTGTATAGCTAACTATGTTACCAAGCAGGTGTTTTTAGTCTTTTTGAGGAAATCATGATATTCAAGATTATGGTATAAGCTGGAGACAGCATTTTCCTTGCCAAAGGTATACATCAAGCTTGATTTTCATTGTCCAAAGTCTAGAGTTTATCTTGAATAAGTAGTTCTTTCCTACCATTTTTTTCATATTTGGTGATGGACTACCTGAATGAATATGGTAAGTTTTGACGATTATGTTGTGAGAACTTGTAAATCCCTTATATTTTTCTTAAAATTTCCTTTTATTTGGAAATTATTACTTTATACTAGCCTTACTCCCCAATCACACCACAATAAGTGTAAATGAAAATAAAATCTAGGGTTTCTCTTTTCATTTTCAAGTTAGTGCGAATTAGGATTTTTACGCCTTTTCGTAGTGTGACTATCCGGTACAGAGGGTGGATCAAATTTGGTGATTAAGATTGAGTTTTAGATGATCTTAAGTGTGTGATTAGATAATAATAAGTTGGTGAATTATAAGTTAAAACCCTAGTATACGCGATTTAAGGAAAATCGGCTCGAACCGACGAGTACCGTTCACTACCGATTGAACCCACCATTTGACCATCATTTTTATCAAGTTAATCCCATTGATATTAGAGCTTAAATATCAGCTCTAAAGCTGATCATGAGGGCCGAAAATTTTGACTTGGAAAACAAGAGAAAAGAAAAAAAAATTTTGAGATGTAATTTGGTGGAGACAAGTGGCAACAATCCTTGCATCTTTGACCCAAGCTATAACCAAGCCTTATCACCTTCCTTAGCCTTCATTCTTCTTCATTCTTTCATCCTTGTGGCTGAAACTTGAAGGAGCAAGAAGAGAGAAGAAACTCCATTTGTATCTTAGAGGTTAGCTTCCTTTGAGTGAAAATCAAGAAACTAAACCGATTAAATCTTCCTTTGAGTGCTTAGGTAGTTGTGTGTTGGGAAAAGTTTGGAAGGGAAAGTTAGGGTTCCTCTTGAAAGCAGCTTTAGTAAGGTAATAATGCTGGTTTACCATTTTCTTACTTTTAATCTTGCTTAAGTTGGTGTAGCACCTTAAATTGTTGGTTAATGATAGTTATTTCAATGTTTTGGATGGATATGGTGCATGTTCTTGAGTTAGGGTTGAGGTTTTCAACTGTATTTCTTGTTGGTTAGCTAGTATATGATGGTTATAATCATGTATAGGAGGTTGAGGTAGTGAATCAAACCAAAAATAAGACAATTAGCATTGGATTGCATGAATTCCAGTTTTCGGTTTTGAAGATACCCTGTTCTGCTTGGTTTTGTTCGACCATGATGGAGGCCGAATTAGGCTTAGCACAAAACATAAAAGTTGTAGAGAATGATATTTTATAGCTACCTGTAAAATTTCAGCTCAATATGAGTACTGTAGCTTGTGAAAAGACAAAAATACCCCTGACTGCCATAGGTAGAGCCCTGGGGACAGTGTTGACCTTTCACCAATCTGACTGCATCTGTTCACCCTGATTCATACTGAATTAGCATTTGGCCAAAATATAGAAGTTGTATTGCTATGACTTAGCTTTCCAACGGCCCTGAAAACGCCTTAATCGGACTTCGGTCGCCTGAGTTATTGTTGTTTACGCATAGTGCGGTTAACTAACCCGAATATGAGATTCTGGTTCTGTAATTTGAACTTTTGACCTGGATACACTATGACTTGGACTGAATGGTCTTCATCAAATTTGTATGGCTTTGTCTTATCTTCGAAACGGTATAAATTTCACCCCAATCCGATAAGTGTATCTTCGGTTGTACCCGTTACGCTAAGCGACGGCAAATCTGTCTTTTGTTTTATGCCTTAAACTTCATTTCCGGACATTTTCCTAATTTGATTTTGTACTTGTATGACTTTGAATCTATTGAATGACCATAGAAATGAGATTATTTTGTGTATGACTTTGGGACTGATTGAGGAAAAAAATGAAGCCATAAATGGCTGAAAAATAGGTAAATACAAAGGGCGTGCTGCCCAAATTTACGCTCGAGGGCTAGGTAGATATACTTGCGACTCGAGTAAGGTCTAAGAGCGACTACCACGTGAATCATCTAGGATATTTGCATCTTCTTTTATCGAGGTATATGAGTTAGGATTCGACCGAAACTTGTATCCTTGAAAAAATGAAAATTGCGACGTTTTCTCCATTTCTTCGATTCAAATGGTATTTCAATGTATAATTGCTTCAAAGTTTCAAAGGTTTAAGAACGAGCATGAATTGTTTGGCATTTGATAAGTATCGTGAATACTACTTAAACGAGTTACATTTACTTGATTTTCTTGAAGCGAAACTCCTATGTTTCGAACTCTAAAGAGTTTTACAGTCGCAAATGATATTTTATCGTAGATTTGGACTCCAACCAAGGAGTTGGACCTGAACGTGACTTTTGAAGGGCACTAGACCTTTGGTGAGTGCTTCCAAATACCTGGTTGAAGTGGACTCTTGTTTTCAATACTTGACCAATGTGATTTAATGATATGTCATTTGTTTGATCGGGCAAGAGTGTACTTTATTGCACTTGCCCTAATATGAGATATACTTGTTTATTGTTGCAATGGATTTGATATATTTGTGTATATGGTGCGCACTTCTTGGAATTCCAGAAACCCTGTGGCGAGTTACTCAAGTCGAGCCGACAAGGGTTTGGTCGATTGGGTAACAAACCTCGGATCTTTTGTTTTGTCGAGTGGAGTGATATCTCCTCGACTAATCGGTATACTCGAGTATTACCACCAGTGTTTATTGAGGATTTTGGGCCCAGTAGGGGGTTTGGATGGTGGACGGAGAGTAGTTTAAGTGGTGCTCTACTGGATTGGTTACTTACTTGAAAGTTGACAGAGTCTCAACTATTACTTGATCAAGCTCTGGTGATGCAATGGAAATTTGGTTCCTGAGAGCCATCCGTATCCTTATGCTTTGGAATGATTAGTACTTCTCGAGTTATTGTTTCATTTTAAAAGAAAACTTTACACTCGCTCATTTTGAGATTTGCTACTTGAAGTGTTATTGCTCACTTTTATGAACTTTTCATGCTCGTTACTTTGTTACGTGATACTTGCACGTTTAAATAATGGTCAACTTGCTATTTGGAACCTCACTGGGCTTTTAGCTCATTCCACGTCATTTGTTTTCCTTACAGGGGGTACGAGCGAGGCGTGAGACGTGTACAGACTAGCGTAGTCTAGTTGTTTTGAATTTTAAATTTGTACTCATGCTAGTACCCGACTAGGGTTGATTGTACTCAAATTGTAAACACTTTGAAGTATTTTGGTGTGTAGAAGCTTTGTATCTAGATTTGAGCATCAATGTATATATTAAGTTGAAGTAGATGTGTTATTCATTTTCTATAGATGTACGTTATTTTTCTTGAGCTATGAGTGAGTGAGTCATGGCGAGAGTTGGGCAGGCGGTCCGCCGAACCCTTTGGTTCACCTTAGGGGAAGGTGGGACTGTCACATATGTAGTATTCTTGGAATATGTAGTTGTAACGTTATTAGATACAAGTATAGATTAGTATCAAAATTAAAAGA
Source organism: Coffea eugenioides (assembly GCF_003713205.1). Taxonomy (NCBI): domain Eukaryota; kingdom Viridiplantae; phylum Streptophyta; class Magnoliopsida; order Gentianales; family Rubiaceae; genus Coffea; species Coffea eugenioides. The sequence goes on from NC_040041.1 coordinate 38,078,759, forward strand.
AGGAAACGTATGTTTTATATGCAAACATTTTCTTATAAGAACTACAGCTGCCATTTTATTCATTGTCGTCGAGCTTATAATGCGCAGTGTCATTTCATAGGGACTTCATTGGTTTGTTATTGTCTTGCAGCTCATTATGCTGATGCTATTGGTCCTTGCTATGGAATTTCCAATTATTGTGATGTTTTTTGGGTAAGTATATACTCCTTTCTATCTATGTTATACTTGTTTCAAATGGTTGGATCTTGTCAACAAAGTTTCTGTAAAAGTGACAATTTTCGCTTTGATCTAGGAGACATTTGCATATAAACAAGCTACAGGCGGTCTCTAAGCTAACTAGTAGAAAAGAAATTTCATAATCTGGTATTTCATGACATCTTATGCAAACTTTTCTCTATAACTACTTACTTTTATTCTATTTAAGCTAGTAGCATGTGATATTTGCTATTACAACTTTTGAAAATTGAAAGTAGGTTGGTTTGTGAATGTATTGGTTCGCCTCATAGTCAGAAGTTTCGATTTATAGTGGAGCATCTTTTCCATTTTTTACATAGTTCCACTAAAATATTAGATGCATCAAATCTTTTATTATTAAAATCATTAAAATATTAACAATGGCCGCAAAGGATCTTTATATATGTTGAATTTTATTTGTCATCAAAATTTGGTATAGTGATAAACAATATGCATTTTCAATACCTGAAAAGTTGAAGTTGCTATGCATAATCTATTGAATGAACCATACAAATGGAGCCTATGAAACCATAGAAGGATGACTGTTTGGTTCTTAATATGGTAGCATAAGCATATTAATTGTTTCCTAAGTTCTTAATAACGTAGTAAAAGTAAAAGAAGTGTTTCTTGAGCTCTAATGTTCTAAGTGCTTATCTCTTACTTTACTCTTATTTAGTCATTGTCTAGATTATAATTAAAAGGAATGATTTAGCTTATTTTCTTGCAAATTCTTTAGTTTTCTTTATTGTCTCGAGTTTTTCTTATGACCTACTAATAATTGCAGTACTTTACTGCAGATTTGTTGCTCACTTTAGCTTTTTGGAAGATCAGCAGCAGGAGTTGCTAATTGACTCAAGGACTATAACGAAAATCTTATACTTAAGAAATGTCATGACAACAGATATTTTTTTTGGGACTTGGATTTGTTTTGTAAAGCTATCTTGACTTATATGTGAAATTTAGGCCAAATACCACTTATCAAACTATTTGTAGGGTGTTGTTGAACTTCATTATTGTGACAGCCCCACCTTCCCCTAAGGCGAACCAAAGGGTTTGGCAGACCGCCTGCCCAACTCTCGCGCGGGACTCAGTCCTACCTCAAGCGAAAACCGAAATAAAACCCCAAGAACAACATAAAACAATCCAAAACTTAAAACAAATCTTGTATACATTGCTATCTCAAAAGGGAGTACAAGCCCAAATATACAAAGGTTCTCAATTCTTCATACATCCAGCCCGTGCCAAACGCTAGGGTGAGAACCATTACAAAATGAAAGAACTAGACTATGTTAGTCTATACAGAGCTCTCGTCCTTGCTCGCATTTCCCTGCTAAGGAAAACAAAACTAAAGGAATGAGCAAAAAGCTCAGCGAGGTTCCGAACACATAATCAAACAATAAATCCATTGAAAGCGATAATCAAACAAGAAAGTCATACCATGAGTCAAGAAACATTTACAATATGAAGCGATAATAACACATTCACCGAAAGGATACGTGCTCACAGGGAGCCATTCATTCATTCTCCTTTCATTTCCTTATTCCTCCAATCATTTGAAAATGCATTTTTGTAAGTAAAAACCCTTCATTTACAATACCAATCGTTTATTCATTTCATTCACCCTCTTCCGGACGTTGGCCGAACTCCACCAGACAACAAGGTAATACTCGAGTATACCAAACATTCACCCAGGGTCACCAAATTGCCCGACCGAGTCCGCTTCTGGCTCGAGTCGATCGGTAACGAAGGGCAGGGCCCGGTTCAGCCAAAAGACTTACATTCATGAACAAGTAACGTTTCAATCATTAAATCATTGAAAATTTCATATTCATTTAGGTCGAGTGCGATAAAGTACACACTCGCCTAGAAAACTCATTTTGGCAATCCTTGAGAGCACTTAACACAGTATCAAACGATAACAACAAGCCATGAAGTCAAGGAAAATATAACAAACAAGGAACACTCACCTATTTACGCAAAATAACGTCCAAAATATCCCTCCGGATAATAACCTCAGTCATCGATGAAAGCTAAGATTAAGCAAGAGAGAATATTACAGTTCATCTAGCAAAACAATTGGGTGAAATCGAAGAAAACCGACCAATGATGAGTAAAACGTATAAAGATGACTTTAAAAGTGAAAAGAGGCATTTGGATCTGAGGATGGAAATAACTAAGGGTTTCACAAATCAAAAACAAAACTAAACTAAAAAGGGTTGTAATAGAAAATTCCAACGGAAAACACTTGGACCAAAGACAAATCAGAATCCGGCTAGATTAGCGAAAGAAATATGTTTCCGAATTGTTTATGTGACTCAAAATCAACATATATTCAAGTAGATATTATATACCAAATGTCTTGATGAAAATCATGTGAAAAGGAGGACAAAATACCTTAATTTCACACTTAAACCTCACTTGTAAACAAAATGGATTCCCATGGCCAAGAAAACCCTAAACCACTCCTCTTTATTTTGGCAAGAAATAAGTAAACATTTGAAGTGTCAAACTGAAGAGGTATTATGTTTTAAAATGGTAAAACAGTTGTGATATTCACCAAGCGGAAATATATAAGTTCAAATAGAAATGTACTCCTCGAACACCCTTCGAGAGAACCGAAGTAGTTCTCAACGAAGTACGTCCAATTTGACATGAAAATCACATTTCCAAATCCACTTTAACTCACTCAAATTGCAAGAAAATAAACAGGCAGCATTTTCCCCTAAATTCTTCACTTTCACCCTACAATCAACAACCAATTCTCATAACAATTAACCACAATCACACATACGGGTCACAAACAATAAAACACATCCAATTAGGACCGCAATACCCTTCAATCAAAGCCAATTAGGAGCTTAAGAATCAACCATAAGAAAGCCCCAAATTAAACCCTAAAATCAGAATTTCCGTACAAACCAGAAATTTTTCGCAAACAATCATATCCAACGTATACAAGCTCCATGTTTACACCATCTCAATCCATCAATCCATGGCCAACCCATGATATCATAGAAAATCAGAAAAATCACCAAGAAATCTAAAGTTGAGCAAAACTCTACTTTCAACCATAAATCTTCCACAAAATCACATTGGTAGCTACTATAAATCACTAATTTACCCTTATTAGAACAAAAGGGAAATTTCTTCATACTCACCTTAAGAACTCAAGAAAGGTAGTAACTTAAAGTTTCCCTTCCAAAAATCACTCCGTCAAAAGCTTTAAACCCCCTTAGCACACACTTGTATGGAGTAGATTGAAAATCTAACAGTGAAATCTCAAGATTTGAGCAAAGATTGAAGTTAGGAAAATGAAGAACTTTCTTCCTTTTCTCTCTATGATGCACGGCTGAGCAAGGTGAAGGAATGAAGATATTTTGGTCCAAAAGCTAGATAAGAAGGAAGGAAACAGGCGGTCAAAGTTGGTGGCCGCCTGTGCCACGTCACAATCCGGCCGGATTCCAAGCCGGATTCAAGGCAGTGGCGGTTCCAATTTTTTTTCAAATCCCTCAAGCAATCCGGCCAACAATCCGGCCAAGAACTGGCTGGATTTGCGGTCGGATTTGGTACAAAACATTTTCAGCAGAAATTTTTCTTTCAAAGCTCACACACCGCGTTCGTCCGTACTTCCAACAAAGATATATAATTCTCCCATCATACTCATCTCAAACTCTTTTTGCATAATAGTGAAAAAATCCTTGCACAAACACTCATTAGTAGCACCAAAGATAATACCATCAATATATATTTGCACAATAAGGAGATCATTAGAGCTTTATTTAGTGAAAAGAGTGGTGTCTACAATACCCCTTTTAAAACCATTCTCAATCAAGAAACCATTTAAACGTTCATACCAAGCTCTTGGAACTTGTTTGAATCTATACAAAACTTTTGAAAGTTTAAACACATGATTTGAAAATATTTCATTTTCAAAACTGGGAGGTTGGTCAACATAGACCTCTTGATCAATAAAATCATTTAAAAAAACACTTTTAACATCCATTTGAAATAATTTAAAATTCTTGAAACATGCAAATACCAATAACATTCTAATTGATCCTAGCCTAGCTACGAAGCAAATGTTTCATCAAAGTCTATTTTTTCTTCTTGAGTATACCCCTTAACTACAAGTCTAGCCTTATTTCTCACAACTTCATCTTTGTCAGTCATCTTATTTCTAAAAACCCATTTTGTGCCAATAATAGGATGATTTGAGGCTTTTCAACTAATGTCCAAACTTTATTCCTTTCAAATTGATTTAGTTTCTCTTCCATAGTTAAAATCCAGTTTTCATCTTTCAAGGTATCAACAATATTTTTAGGTTCAAAATGCGAGACTAAATCAAAATTATCCATCAATTGCTTAGTGGAGGAAAGAGTTCTAACCTTTTCGGATGGATCACCAATGATAAGGTCCTTGGGATGATTTTGAGCAAATTTTCAAGCCTTTGGAAGATCTCTAGGTGCACCATCATGTTTGCCATTTTCTTCCAATGCTTGATTCTCTTGAGGATCATCTTCCTTTGAACTATCTTCTTGTGGAGTATTGTCTTGATCATGAATTGTGAGCTTCTTAAATCCTTCTTGAACACCTACATCATCATCCTCACAACAACTCTTGGAAATATCATCATTAGATTCATCAAATGTAACATGTATGACTTCTTCTATAACAAGAATCCTTCTATTATAGACTCTAAAATCTCTTTTGTTCTCACAATATCCCAAGAAAATACCTTCATCAGATTTCTTATCAAAATTTTCAAGGTGTTCTGCAACCAAAAACTTTAAAATATCTAACAATTGGCTTTTTATCAAACATCAACTCATAAGAAATTTTGTTCAAAATTGGTCTCAAAAGAATTTTATTCATTACATAACAAGCCGTATTAATGGCTTCAACCCAAAAATATTTTGGCAAATTATATTCACTTACCATGGTTCTTACAGCTTCTTAAATAGTTCTATTTTTTCTTTCAACAACACCATTTTGTTGAGGAGTTCTTGCAATTGAAACTTTATGTGTAATTCCATTGTTATCACAAAATTTTAAAAAATCACAAAATTTAAATTTCGAGCCATTGTCACTTCTAATTTTAATAATTTTCAACCCAATCAGATTTTGAACTTTTGCAAATAAAGAAACAAAAGTTTTGAAAACACCATCCTTGTGAGTAAGAAACATCACTCAAATATATCTAAAATAATCATCAAGAATAACCAAACAATATTTTTTACCACCCAATCTAGCAATTTGTGTAGGACCAAACAAATCAAGATGTAAAAGTTCCAAAGATTTTGAAATAGAAATACATTTTTTGGGTTTAAAAGAAATTTTGACTTGTTTTCCAAATTGACAAGCGTCACAAATTTTGTCCTTTTCAAACTTAATTTTGGCAAACCTCTAACAAGTTCCTTTTTGGAAATTTCTTTTAACAAATTCATGTTGAAATGACAAATCCTTCTATGCCACAACCAAGGGTCTTCATTTGCAACTTTAAGACATTTAAAGCTAGAAGAATCAATATCTTCAAGGATAACTACATAAATGTTATTCACTCTTTTTTCTTTGAAGATAATATTGAATTTTGAGTCAAGAATAAGACATTCATGCTTTTTGAATAACACAAACAGATTTCTATCACACAATTGACTAACACTTAACAAGTTATAGCTCAAATTATCAACTAGAAGAACATTGTGAACAAAGATTTGACCATTCTTACCAACATTTCCTACTCCAACAGTTTTGATTTTATTATCATCTCCAAATGTCACTTTTCCACTTGATTTTGGCTTGAGTTTGATGAATTCTGATGGATCTCCAGTCATATGTTTTGAATACCCACTATCTATGAACCATTTTGATTTCTTAACAATATTTACCAAATTCACCTACACAAAAAAATTCACAAGATAATATTTGGTACCCTTTACTTTTTGAGTTCTTGAGAGTTAGCATTATGTCTAACTATCCACATGCATTTCATGTCATTTCTCATATTCTTCCTTACATAGCAATTACTCTTCATGTGACCAATTTGGCAACAAAAACTACACATAGTCAGCGAATTACTAGCATGGACAGGTTTAACAAATCTGACTTGTCTTCTCTTATGAATGGTAAATTCGTTTGCACTAGAATTCAACCTTTTCTCATGAATGCCAAAATGAGCTTTTGATTCATTCCTTTGAAAACAGTTTTGTTTCTTATGTTGAAACAACTCATTTAGACCATTCATTCTTTTTTCAAGTCACCTTATTCCTTTTTGAACAAATCACAAAGTTTTATTTTTCTATCAAACTCAAAAAGTAAAATAGTCTCATTCTTTTTGAAGTAGTAATTTTCAACTTTCAACTTTTTATTTTATTGAAAAAGATTTGCATTATCTTGAAACAAAAAACTAATTTTCTGTTTTAGTTCATTGTTTCTAACATAAGATTCTTTCAAGCTATCATGCAATCTCTCAATGAAAGATTCAATATCATCATCCGATTCATCAGCACTAACAAGTTGAGAGTTGCAAGAAGTTACCTCATCAGCACCAATGGCCATGAAAACCATTTGAGCAGATTCTTCTTCCTCTTCAACATCACCATCCGAATTGCAATCATTCCATGTGATTTGAAAGTTGTTGAACTTTGGTTTTCGTTCAACTCTTGCTTCTTTCTTCTTCTTCATTGCACACTTACTCATGTAGTGTCCAAATTGGCCGCACTCAAAGCATTTATCAGTTTGCTTTTTATCGGCCTCCTGCTTTCCTTTGTTTCTTGCATTGTTGAACTGATTTAGAAATGAGTTATTAGGTCCTCCTTTTCTGAATCTCCTTTTGTTGAGGATTCTTTTGAAGTTTCTTATGATGAGAGTAAGATCATTGTCATCAACTTCCATATCTTCTCCATCCAAGGAAGCCGAGTCATCTTCAACTTGAGAAGTTTTTAGAGTAATGCTCCTTCTCACTTTTGCATCCTCTTCCTCTTGCACCTTAGTCTTAAGTTTCAGCTCATAAGAGATTAGAGAATTAACAAGAGATTCAATAGGCATAAAATTCAAATCTTTAGTCTCTTCAATGGCAGTCACCTTACTTTTTCAATTCTTGGACAGGGCATTTAAAATTTTTCTATTTTTCTCACCTAGGGAGTAGTCCTTTTCCAGCACCTCTACGTCTTTAATGAGGTCATTGAATCTACAATGAATCTTGTCAATATTTTCATGAGGTTCCATATTAAATGATTCATATTTGGTAACTAGCATAGATTTCTTTTGTTCTCTCATATTTTTATTCCCTTCATGGATTTCTCTCAACTTATCCCAAATTTCTTTAGCAGACCTACAACCTTTGACTCTAATAGACTCATTTGAATCAAAGCACTATACAACACATTCATAGCCTTGACATTCAAAGTAAAGTGGGTTCTATCATCACCAGTCAACTCATTTTTGATTTTTGGTCTTGGTCTATGAGTGACTTCATCTATTATAGAGGTATCATATGTACCTTCATTAACAACAAACCACAGTTCAATATCAACAGATTGCAAGAAGATAATCATTCTTTCCTTGCAACTCACACAATTGGATCCATTAAATATTGGGGGTGTGACGCCCCTATTTCTCCCTAAGGCGGACCAAAGGGTATCCGCGGGACACCTGCCTAACTCTCGTCAGAACTCGATACAACTCCCGTTCAAGTTTAATACAATAATAACCAATATGACAAGACAAAGTAAGAAAGTGTGGATGCTTCCATAAATAATATCTGATCTTACACCACAAATTCAAAATATATCAATTTTTCAAAATATACCACTGCCAGAAGATGTCTAATCGATTACATTTGAATCCCTAACACAAAAGTACTTTCCAGGGGTTTCTTCGATTTTCTATTCAAGTCCTTTCCTGTTAAGGAAAATAAATCTACGAGGTGAGCGATTGCTCGTGAGGCCAAGAACACACATGCAAGCACGTTGTCCAAGTAGTAATCCCATTCAACAAGAAAACAATAATATTCGAATAATTAACAATTCAAGTGAAATTTAAACAGAAACAATTTAAGAATATGGTAGCTCTCAGGAGTTGATTTCCACTTGCGTTGCCAATCTCGATTGAATACCTTCCCAAGATAACACTCCATCATTCGGGTCGGTATTTTTAAGTCTGTAGAACTCCACTTTACTTCACAATTCCTTCCACCTTACAAACCCCCACCAGGCCCGAACTGCAATAAAGGCGCTACTGCACGAGTAGGCCAAGTAAGATCTCTCCAATAGATCAACTTTATCATTACATTCTCATGGCTCACCAAGGTTCCCGACCAACCCCATGCCGGCTCGAGTCCCAAGGTCGGCCTATGAGTTTGGGCGTCCCCCATTTAACATTTATGAGTTGCGGAGATTCACTCCATCGACGTATGCAGCCATAGCATATCATTTCATTTCATTCAATCCATTCAATACATTTCAATCCATTCATTTCATTTCAATCAATTCAATCATTTTCATTCAAATGAGAACAAGTGCAGTAAAGTACACACTCGACTCAACATTTCAAAATTTTCAATTACTAATAACAATTAAGCACGTAACAAGTTCACATACACTTGACACTCACCAAGTAATTCAAAGAAGTAAAGCACAAGCGGTTGTTTAGGTATCTCCTGTGAGATCCTCTTGAAGGTCTCCTTGAGTGCCTGAATAAACGATAATTAACCGTCACCTACTATCACTTATAAATCTTTTCTTAATAAGAGAAGGATTGTACACTTTTACCATCTAAGAAAATACCATAAAATGGAGCTTTACTCGCTCAAAATTCAAGGTTCAATAGTGCTGTTTAATAACACAAGGAAAAACTGATTTCCTTCATGAAGACAAGTCCAAAATGGTCAATTAGTAGTGAAGGATAGGGAAGAGTCTCCAAAACTCAATTTCCGTCAAGTTTGAAAATTTCAGATTGAGGTGCGATCTTTGAAAAATCATATCTCACTCTTCGCTGGTCCAAACTTGGAAAACTTGGTACCGTTGGAAAATACTTCCAAAATACTAAAAGTTCCTAGAAGGCACTTTTCCATGATTCAAAATGGAAGACACTCAAATTTTTTTTCAAGTTGCTGATTTGAACTCCCCGGACAGATTCAGGGTTGGTTTTTGGTAAATTTTGAAAATTTGGTAAAATTCACAGAATGTGAACTAACTTCTAAAATTAGAAACTCAACTAGAATTACAATCAAAGTTTAAAACACAACAAACGGAACACAAATCGGAGTTTTGAGCGCCAAGATATGGCAGCTCAAAGTCACTGAAATTTTCTCACGGAACAAGGATTTCCAGGTTTGAAACGTAAACTTTGGAACTTCAGTTGAGCATCGAAATAGACTTGGAATGGCACCCAATTTGGTATGAATACACTACCATGTGAGGGCCACTCCTCCGTCGAACTTTATGCAAAAAATTCGTACGGGAAGTCAGTTAACGAGACCACTAAAATTTCAAGAATTTCCAAGGTAAATTTGCCTTATGCTTCCGTTTTCCTTTTTCTAACATTTGGCCGATAAAATCATCTCAAATCTGGTCCATTTATGAATGCAAGGTCTAAGAAACATCAATATACATTTGGTAGGTGATTGACAACAAAAGTTTCAAAATAACAAGTCCCAATTCGAGCTAAGCCATCGGCTAGCCCAAAAATGAGGGTTTTCCATCACTGATAGAGTTTCGTAACTCGGCTACAACTCACTCAATTCAGCTTGGAATTAAGCATGGTTGGTGGCGTTGGAAACAACATTCATAGGGCTACAATTTCTCAGAAGAAAACATTTTAAGATTCAGTCCATAGCTAGCTCAAATTCAAGCACCTCACTGTCTCTCTAGCACACGAGTGAAACAGGACAGGTAACTTTGAAACACTGGTACTACTCACTAAATTCGAATCAGGGGATGCATTTTATACCATTAGAAAACTGGAAGTGTCTAGTTTCAAATTCCGCAAACGGTACTCGATTTCAATGTCGGAGCAAAGAGTTATGATTGATCAAAGTTCGCTGCCAGAGTATATCTGTACATGTTTTCCAGTTTTGAAGAATTTTCGAAAATCCAACTTTTACCCAACCAAATCAAGTGATTTTTGGTGAAATATTTCCACACAACCTGTGCAACATATCTACATCAAAATCAAGGCAATTTAACCACAAAAAAATTGAACCAAGGCCTCTGCACAAATAGGGCAGAATCCGGCCCTTCTTCCCTTTGGTTTCATTTGAGTTTCTTTCCACTTTTTCAACATATCTCTACTAGATTAGCACTTAATCAACACAAATAACATCCAAACTCATCAAATCAGATCATCAAGTCCATTGTGGGATTTCATAGAGCCCACTCAAGTGATTTTCAACCATTTAAAACTACCCACTTGAAGCTACAAGTTTCTAAGTCTAATCTAACTTGCAATAATCAAGTTTCAAGGGTTTGATGATTTGCTACCTCCTTAGATGATGAACTCAGAATTTTTTATCCTTAGAGCTCCAAGAAAATCGTGAGAATGAAGCTCCTCTCCTAGTCCAAGATAATCTCTAAGTTGTTTGCAAATTGTGGTATGAATTTGGAGTAAAATGGATGGATGATTTGAGTGAGATGATGAAGAAATCTTTTGCTCCTTCTTGCCTTGAGGGTTTTGGCTGCTTTGAAAGAGAAAAGAGAGAGTGGAGAGTGTTGTGTAGCTTCTTGAGGAAGTTTGGTAGATGTAGGCTTTAAGTGTACAAAAGTCAAATCTTCAATAGTGCGCGCACGCGCGCGTTTCTGCCCGTTTCCTCTCGGGTTTGTTTCACTTGTGCACTAAACCTCTAATGCACTTCTTTAAACATTATAATTATTCACACTTAGTAGTTTAGATTAAGTTTCTTAAATCTCCACTTAGCCGCTCTGGCTCGATATACGTAAATTTCCAATTCGCGAGCGATAAAGTGAAACTTAAGAGAAATTCTTGTAACGATAATAGAAGTAACCAATATTAGGGTAATTAATCATAAAAAAAAATAGTTATCTTAGAAATAAAATCATGAGTACTCACACATTGATTCCTCAAGTCTCCAATTTGCCGCGCAGTGTGATTTTCAAAAACCTTCGACGCGGACACGGGGTAACTTAATTAGAACTCATTCATCTCTACTCCCTCAATTAGCTTTTCTCAATCGACTATTGATCGTGAGGTAATTGTACTCTCGGTTAAAATATCGCCTCGAAACGCATATACTCGTTATTCTTTACTTAAACGAACTTTCGAAAAATTAAATTTGCTAACGGGACATTTTAAAATATAAGAAAGACATTGTCCCATACGAATGGATTTCAAATGGTTGAAATAAATTATTCGGAGAAAACGGGTAAATAAATATTTAAATAATCCAATAATATTCGATAAAAATAAGAAAATTTTTTTTTCGGGCCCTCACATCCTCCCCTCCTTAAAAGAATTTCATTCTCGAAATTCACATCTAGGATAATATCATTCCCTTAATAGCTATGCCCTTCAAATCAATCACTAACTTACACTCTCCGACCCATATTGCACAATTTCTATTCATCCAATTAGCAATCGAACTTTGATTCCCCAGAAAGCATCCTAACCTCAAAATCATATGGTAACTTAATTGGTTTCAAGTCTGTTCCACCCATGAAATTAAAGTTTACAAAAGAATGTGTTGCACCTTAATCAATTAAGACCTTAGCAAAGCGGTGAAAAATAGGGATCGTACCTTCAACCACCTCAGTCGCATCGGGTATCCGTTGATGGTCCAGTGTATAAACCCTAGCAGGTACCTTAGGTCGACTTCCCCCAGCACTGGTCTGCTTAGAAATTGACTTTTCTGGCCTTTGGGTGCTACCTCCTACCTTCAACTTATTTGGACAAGTCGCGAGCCGGTGCTCGGCACTACCATAGAACAAACACTTCCCAGACTTTCTCCAACAGTCATTCTCCGAGTGATATGATTTACCACAGTAACCACAGTTAACTTGAGGTATCACTGCCGAACCACTAGAAGGTGTTTCTCTCAGTTGACCTCGTCCATTGGGACCTTCTCTATTTTGAGTCCCCCTTTTTGTACTAGGTATCTCCACTCCTCCCATTCCTTTTTTCCTTTTAGAAGGTGGGGTACTCTTACTAGCCTGTGCAGAAGTAGGACTAGAAAAGTGACGGGTTTTTTTTTATATCAATGCAAGTTTAATTCCGAATTTACACCCGTTGGACTGCAAGTATACAGGTCGCAATTGTAGTACAAGATGTGTATCGGGTCGATCCCACGAGGAGCAATTAAAACAATTATTAGATACTAATTTACTCTATTATTTAGACTTACAATTAATTTGAGCAGAAATTTCAGAATGTAATTCAACTACAAAAATTCTTAACTAGATAAATGCAATTTCACAAAAGGAATAGAATTCACTAAATATTAAGATCTAGGGATGTAGATTCCACTTATGACACAAAAGATCTAAAATGAATTAATTCAACACTTGTTACTGCTCTTGTTTAACCAAGGATTCATTTCCAGAAATACCAAAATCACATTCTCATGATAATAATGGGTTAAAACAGATTAGTTTTTCCTAATCTCTTGGTAAATACTAAATCTGTTCTTATTCACACATGAAATGCAGATTTCATCCACTTGAATGTATTTCTATTCTCATGAATATACTACTCAAGCTCTACTTATGTCATTCCATTATTTTTACCATTTCTCAATGAGTAAAAACAACTATAAACCTGCTATTGGTGATCAAGCAACAACAAGTAATCCAACATACACAAGTAGATAAGTTAATACAAGACATAACAAGCATAAATCACAATCACTTCATATCATTTGGCCATAAGCTTCATCTACTCCCTAGATAAAGGAAATTAGCTACTCATGAATGATGAAACACTCATAACTTCATTAATGTAAATCATCATGAATTACAAATACAAACAGAGTAAAGAAAGTCTTAGCCAAGATATGGTGAAGCCTTCCAAAAATCTCCTTTGTCTTGAATTTAGATGATTACAAGATGAAATCCCAATTGTCCCTTGCAAGTACCTAGCTAGAGAGACTATGTTTTTCTGTAAGAAGCTAAGCTACGAATGGATCTCCAGACCTCTCCCTCTATCTCTGCATAAAAACTACTCAAAAGCTCCATTTTTCCAAGTCAAATTCTATCCTTTGATTCCCAAATCTCCACTTTGTTAGCATAGTCAAAAACCAATATTTTTGACTTGAAAATAAGCCACTTTTCTTGCCCTTTTGTCTTCTGAAGCATGTGCACCGAATTCCCTTGCATCTTATAGCTGGAAAGTGGTATGAACACAAGAGAATTGGCTGAGTCAAATTGCAGAATTTCGGCTATAAAACGCGCCTACACAAAACGCGGCATAACTCGCGTTTTGTCTACTCGCGTTTTCACTCTGGCCTTATTTCAACTGCGATTTTCTCATTGATAAAGGCCAAACTAGCTTTTGTGCAAAACACAAAAGTTGTAACCCTTTGTGTTAGCTTTCCAATGCTTCAAGAATCATCCAAATCGGAGCTTTGTAGCCTGAGATATGATCGAAATACTGTCACCTGTTCAAACCTCTGTTTTAACTTCTGACCACAGAATGCAGCTTCTGTATTCCAACGTTTTGCCCATGAAGATGGCAGAAATGGATTTCGATGTCTTCATACGAATTGTAGGTCTCTTTCTTAGCTTTAAAATGGTATAAAGATTACCTCAATCCGATAAGTGTAGCTCCAGATATGATCAAAATGCTGAAGAGTGTCAAAACTGTCTTGAAGTGCAATTCTTCACTTGAACGTTTTTTCACTTCATTTTTCTTGTTGCCACTTGAATTCATCACCAAATCTCTACTTTTTACCTCATTTGACATCCTTTGGTGATTGAATCATCATTCCTGCATAAAAATGAAGTTTTTACCATTAAAATCAATAGAAATGCAATATTATCCACTTTTACCAAAAATATATAATTTTACCAAAAACCTCTTTATTTTATTTATAAAACTAAATAATCAACTCAAAATTAACTAATAAAATGCACTTTAAAATACGTAAAATAAACTCTTATCAAAAAGTTTCTTTTCTTATTGTGGAAGTCCCTAACTTGCATTCTTGCACTTTCAACCCTTTGCGCTTTCTCTAGAGCCTCAGTAAATATAGAGATTTGGGTTGCGGCCAAGCCCTCCTAGATTTATACATTAAGCCCTTGTACAAACCCTCTTATCCTTTTCCGCTCATTGATCACCAATTCAAGAGCGTACGTAGAAAGTATAGTAAACTTCCCTTCATACTCCGCTACACTAAGAGTTCCTTGTTTCAACTTGATGAACTCATCATCCCTCTTTTCTTGGATTAAAGGCGGAAGAAATTTCTCATTAAATTCCCTCGTAAAATTCTCCCAAGTCCAAGGGGTTTGTGTTCTCTCCTACTTTTCCCTTATCACGTCCCACTAAGCACGTGCCACTCTCTCAAATTGAAAAGTAGCAAAATTCACTCGCCCATCCTCGGTATAGTCTAGGGCGGTAAATGTATTGGTCATCCTCTCTAACCAATTCTCCGCCACTCAGGATCAGGTTCACCAGTGAAGTTAGGCGGGTTAAATTTCAGGAACCTCTCTGAAGCTCTGTCTTCCCCTCTATCCTGTCCCCCAGGTTGGTTAAGTGGTCTTGGACCCTGTCTCTTAGCTAAGTGTTCAAGGATATCAGTCATCCTATTAATGGCAGTAGCCACTTGATTACCCTCTCTATTTCCTTGTCCTTGGGTCGGTCTAGTTGCCGATCCCTGGTCATCCCCGTGAAGTTGGGCTTGTCTAGTCCCTCGCCCACGACCTTGACCACTTTTTCGTCCTTCCATTATCCTAGTTGTGTCTAGTGCAAGAAATAAATCAATTACGCGGGAAAAATACTCAAAACAAGAGCCAATCAAGAAACATTGGAATCAACAATAATTTACATTCATTAACACTTCAAAGTTCATACAATTAACAAGTCATGGGGGAGTACAAAAATATAGCATACAGATGCGACAAAAGTACTTTTAGTCACATACGACCAAAGTAAAGTCAAGTGCCTCAAAAGTAGGCCACACAATCATACAAGAATACAATGGCCTCAGCACTAGTATCACCCCCGCTAATTCTAACTATATCAGTCAAAAGGGTCTATCGCTCTGGATCTAGTCCACAGTAGGGCTACCAGGTGGAATCTCCTCCTTAGGGTCCTCCTCCGGATTCTTCTCCGGATCCTCCTCCTGAACCGAGCTATGGACAACGTCCATGACATCATCAATCAACATAGAAGCGTCTGCCAAAATTCCGGAAGCCCGATCCCGGATCTCCTCGCCTATCCTAGTAAGTCGAACCCTAACCCTCTGAAGCTTATCACGAGTGACCTCAGCCTTAGTCATCTCATTCGCTACCATCCCCTCTAACTCTGCAATCCTATCCTTCTGAGCATCCACCATAAAGCTCAGGTCCTCAACCTCCTGAAGTAACGCTCAATTGGTACTCACTAACTGACGACGCTCGTCGTCTAGCGATAGTACTAGATCATTAGGGTACGCGTACATCACCCTACAGGGGCATCGAGGAATCCCAGAAGAAGGGGAGTAGCACACACGAGCTTCTCCGTCATGAGCTCGGTAGTAAATAGGCCTAAGGGGCTCTATATGTCCATTAGTATGACCGTTACCATTAGCAGCAGGTCCATTCCCATTATCCATCCCTGCTAAACAACCACAATTTTCAAGTTAGAAACTTAAAGTTACTAACTCGCTCAATATCACTTAAGGAATAACTAAGTTATCCAGTCACTATTCTCAAGAGTAAAGTCTCTCAAATATCTCCCCAAATAACTCTCTAAACCTAGGCTCCGATTTTCATCCCTATAAGCTGTCACTAAATTTTCAAACTAGTTCCATGGTCTGACATTCTAAACTTTTAAGCCTAGGATACGCTACAAAGATCTGAAGCATAAGCTCTGATACCAACTGTGACAGCCCCACTTCTCCTTAAGGTGGACCAAAGGGTATCCGCGAGACGCCTGCCCAACTCTAGCTAGGACTCGGTACAATTCCCGTTCAAAATTAATACAATAATAACCAATATGACAAGACAAAGTAAGAAAGTGTGGATGCTTCCATAAATAATATCCAATCTTACACCATAAATTCAAAATACATCAATTTCCCAAAATATACCACTGCCAGAAGATGCCTAATCGATTACATTTGAATCCCTAACACAAAAGTACTTCCCAGGGGTTTCTTCGAGTTTCTCTCCAAGTCCGTTCCTGTTAAGGAAAGCAAATCTACGGGGTGAGTGATTACTCGTGAGGCCAAGAACATACATGCAAGCACGTTGTCCAAGTAGCAATCCCATTCAACAAGAAAATAATAATATTCGAGTAATATAGAATTCAAGTGAAATTTAAACAGAAACAATTTAAGGATATGGTAGCTCTCAGGAGCTGATTTCCACTTACTTTGCCAATCTCGATTGAATACCTTCTCAAGATGACACTCCGTCATTCGGGTCGGTATTTTTAAGTCCGTAGAACTCCACTTTACTTCACAATTCCTTCCACCTTACAAACCCCCACCGGGCCTGAACTGCAATAAAGGCACTGCTGCACGAGTAGGCCAAGTAAGATCTCTCCAATAGATCAAGCTTATCATTACATTCTCATGGCTCACCAAGGTTCCCGACCAATCCCATGCCGGCTCGAGTCCCAAGGTCGGCCTATGAGTTTGGGCGTCCCCCATTTAACATTTATGAGTTGAGGAGATTCACTCCAACGACGTATGCAGCCATAGCATATCATTTCATTTCATTCAATCCATTCAATACATTTCAATCCATTCATTTCATTTCAATCAATTCAATCATTTTCATTCAAATGAGAACAAGTGCGGTAAAGTACACACCCGACTCAACATTTTCAAAATCTCCAATTACTAATAACAATTAAGCACATAACAAGTTCACAAACACTTGACACTCACCAAGTAATTCAAGGAAGTAAAGCACAAGCGGATGTTTAGGCGTCTCCTGTGAGATCCTCTTGAAGGTTTCCTTGAGTGCCTGAATAAATGATAATTAACTGTCACCCACTATCACTTATAAATCTTTTCTTAATAAGAGAAGGATTGTACACTTGTATAATCTAAGAAAATACCATAAAATGGTGCTTTACTCGCTCAAAATTCAAGGTTCAATAGTGGTATTTAATAACACAAGGAAAAATTGATTTCCTTCATGAAAACAAGTCCAAAATGGTCAATTAGTAGTGAAGGATAGGGAAGAGTCTCCAAAACTCAATTTCCGTCAAGTTTGAAAATTTCAGATTGAGGTGTGATCTTTGAAAAATCATATCTCACTCTTTGTTGATCCAAAATTGGAAAACTTAGTACCGTTGGAAACTACTTCGAAAGTACTAAAAGTTCCTAAAAGGTACTTTTCCATGATTCAAAATGGAAGACACTCAAATTTTGGCTTCAAGTTGCTGATTTGAACTCCCCGGACAGATTCGAGGTTGGTTTTTGGCAAAATTTGGAAATTCGGCAAAATTCACAGAATGTGATCTTGCCTCTAAAATTTGAAACTCAATTAGAGTTACAATCAAAGTTTAAAACACAATAAACAGAACACAAATCGGAGTTTTGAGCGCCAAGATATGGCAGCTCAAAGTCGCTGAAATTTTCTCACTGAACAAGGATTTCCATGTTTGAAACGTAAACTTTGGGACTTCAGTTGAGTATCGAAATAGACTTGGAATGGCCCCCAATTTGGTATGAATACACTACCATGTGAGGGCCACTCCTCTGTCAAAGTTCATGCAAAAATTCGTACGGGAAGTCAGTTAACGAGACCACTAAAATTTCAAGAATTTCCAAGGTAAATCTGCCTTATACTTCCGTTTTCCTTTTTCTAACATTTGGCCGATAAAATCATCTCAAATCTTGTCCATTTATGAAGGCAAGGTCTAAGAAACATCCAATATACATTTGGTAGGTGATTGATACCAAAAGTTTCAAAATAACAAGTCCCAATTCGAGCTAAGCCATCGGCTAGCCCAAAAATTAGGGTGTTCCATCACTGATACAGTTTTGTAACTTGGCCACAACTCACTCAATTCAACTTGGAATTATGCATGGTTGGTGGTTTTAGAAACTACATTCATAGGGCTACAATGTCTCAGAAGAAAACATTTTAAGGTTCAGTCCATAGCTAGCTCAAATTCAAGCAACAATTTCCAGCACCTCACTATCTCTCTAGCACACGAGTGAAACAGGACAGGTAAATTTGAAAAGATGGTACGACTCACTCAGATCGAATCAGGGGATGTATTTTATACCGTTAGAAAACTGGAAGTGTCTAGTTTCAAATGCCACAAACAGCACTTGATTTTGACATCGGAGCAAAGAGTTATGATTGTTCAAAGTTTGCTGCCAAAGTATCTTTGTACACGTTTTCCAGTTTTGAAGAATTTTCGAAAATCCAACTTTTACCCAACCAAATCAAGTGATTTTTGATGAAAACTTTCCACACAACCTATACAATATATCTACATCAAAATCAAGGCAATTTAACCACAAAAAAATTGAACCAAGGCCTCTGCACAGACAGGGTAGAATCCGGCCCTTCTTCCCTTTGGTTTCATTTGAGTTTCTTTCCACTTTTTCAACATATCTCTACTAGATTAACACTTAATCAACACAAATAACATCCAAACTCATCAAGTCAGATCATCAAGCCCATCGTGGGATTTCATAGAGCCCACTCATGTGATTTTCAACCATCTAAAGCTACCCACTTGAAGCTACAAGCTTCTAAGTCTAATCTAACTTGCAATAATCAAGTTTCAAGGATTGGATGATTTGCTACCTCCTTAGATGATGAACTCAGAATTTTTGGTCCTTATAGCTCCAAGAAAACCGTGAGAATGAAGCTCCTCTCCTACTCCAAGATAATCTCCAAGTTGTTTGCAAGTTGTGGTATGAATTTGGAGTAAAATAGATGGATGATTTGAGTGAGATGATGAAGAAATCTTTTGCTCCTTCTTGCCTTGAGGGTTTTGGCTGCTTTGACAGAGAAAAGAGAGAGTGGAGAGTGTTGTGTTGCTTCTTGAGGAAGCTTGGTAGATGTAGGCTTTAAGTGCACAAAAGTCAACTCTCTAATAGTGCGAGCACGCGCACGTTTCATGCCCTTTTCCTCTCGGGCTTGTTTCACTTGTGCACTAAACCTCTAATATACTTCGATAAACATTATAATTATTCACTTTTAGTTGTCTAGATTAAGTTTCTTAAATCTCCACTTAGCCGCTCCGGCTCGATATACGCGAATTTCCGATTCGCGCTCGATAAAGTGAAACTTAAGAGAAATTCTTGTAACGATAATAGAAGTAACCAATATTAGGGTAATTAATCATAAAAAAAATAGTTATCTTAGAAATAAAACCATGAGTACTCACACATCGATTCCTCAAGTCTCCAATTTGCTGCGCGGTGTGATTTTCAAAAACCTTTGACGCGGACACGGGGTAACTTAATTAGAACTCATTCACCTCTACTCCCTCAATTAGCTTTTCTCAATCGACTATTGATCATTCTTAATTCTCCGAGGTAATTCTACTCTCGGTTAAAATATCGCCTCGAAACGCGTATACTTGTTATTCTTTACTTAAATGAACTTCCAAAAAATTAAATTTGCTAACAGGACATTTTAAAATATAAGAAAGACATTATCCCATACGAATGGACTTAAAATGGTTGAAATAAATTATTCGGAGAAAATGGGTGAATAAATATTTAAATAATCCAATAATATTCGATAAAAATAAGAAATTTTTTTTTTTCGGGTCCTCACAGGTGGTCTTGTGACAGATTGTTCTTCAAAAATTATAGCATTGTTGGTTGTCATTTTATTCCAAAGCCGTTTGAACTTAATCTCTAAGAGACCAACCTCTGATACCAATTGTAAGAATCGAAAACAACCTAAGAGCGGGGTGAATTAGGTAATTTAAAAACTAATCCAGTTATGAGACACTTTTTGGCTCAATATGAAATTTACCCTCTTTTCTAAATGACCACTCAATGGAACAGTTAACAAGAAAGCAAAATTGCTTGTGAGTAGAAGAGATGAGCAATTTATATTTGCAAGATAGTAAGTAATAGGGAAAGAATAGCAAACCAAATTCCAAACTCCTCTTGAGCTTGAATGTTACTTTATAGAGCAAGTTTCTTCAAATTGATAAAATACAACCAATCTTTGTATACAGAGGAAGGACCACTTCCTCCTTGCCCCAAGCCACACTTGGTTAAGTTAGGAAGTTTTACTATGACTCAGATAACCCTCACAAAACTACACTATTGAAGTATTTTTCTCACACAATAAAAGCTTATACAAATTTTACACAACTAAGAGTACAAATCTTCTATGAAGAGAATTTTCTCACTAAAATTACTCTAGATCTTTCGTATTCTCAATGTGCAAAAGTTGTTTTGAAGTTGTTGGCCATGCACTATTTATATGAGACCAAAAAGTCTCCCATTAATGCTTCCAACAGATAGGAGGCAGCTGAAGAATCAACTAGCCGTTGGGTGTGTCGGACGTCCGGTACAACCGATTTTTCCGTCCGACAGCAGGCAGTGAGTTTGAGGAAATATCTTTAATTCTTTCGGACGTCCGGTGTCTTTGATGCTTGCGTCCAAAAGCAGATGAGAAACCTTCTTCAGTTCTTTCGGACGTCCGGTGCATCCAATGTTTTACGTCTGAAGTGCCGCAAACTTTATCGGATGTTCGGTGCTTTGATGCTCTGCGTCCGATTGAGAGCAGTGAGCTAGAGGGAATGTTTTAACTCCTTCGAACGCCCGGTGGTGGAGTTCTTCATGCGTCCGAAGTTGCGCAATAATTATCTGATGTCCGATCCAGTCTTCACAAGCGTCCGACAGCTTTCAGCACTCTTTGTCTCTTTCAATTGTACTTAATCTTTGAACCTGATTTGCTTCATAACTGAAAAGATCTTTGAAGAGATATTAGTAACATTCATTTATTTTATAATCATCAAAAGCTAAGGACTCAGATTAACAGGAATGACATGTAAACAAAGTGCAAATTCATTTTATCATTGTAGAGAAATGAAAATAATCATGAAATCTATCAGTTAAAGCATTTAAATAAAGTGTAATTAACAATTAAAGAAGATAAACAATTTATATTTAATAAATTAAAGCTATTAGGGACCTAATTGTAAAATTAGAAAAGTTTTTGGGCTAAAATATAATTATAACAAAATTTAGGGGTCAAAATTGAAGAACAATAAAGTTTAGGGACTAAATTACATTTAAATTAGGGACCTAATTAAAAGAAAACCAAAGTTATTAGGGATGTAGTATATTTACTTAAAAATCCAGGGACTAATCTATGGGTTCATGTTTACAAGCACAACAGTCATTAAAATATATGGTTAAGGTATCATTAGATGTGAAATCGTACTTTTATTGTAGTCTAGCTATAAATTGGAAATCTATTCAAGACGTCTTTGGCAAGTGGAATTTTCTGGCAATGAACTGATCCAATATTCTATATCTGCAATTATGCATTCATGAATACAGGCTGAACAGAGTAGAAAAAGTTACAACTTAAATGGTGGGATTTGGTTGCTAGTGTCACGAGTTACTTCCAATTATCACTACAACAATTTCCAAGCCTCATTTAACATACTATCATGAATATCCAATTGGGAAAATGATCTGTTTCATCCCTCATGTTTTGTAAAAAAAAAAATGTTTATCCCTCACATTTAAAACGAAGCAAATTCGTCCTTCACATTTAAAAACCCAAGCTTTTACATCCTAGAAATTAACTCTCAAATATGAATCAAGCCATCCAACAACTCGGTTACAAATTTTGGGGGTAAAATTGGTAGATCACTCGTAAAAACTTATTTCTAACAAATAAATTAAAGCAATTAAAAAGCTTAATTAGAACCTATTTTCTTCTTCAAAAGAACAAAATAGTGCTAAAGCTCTCAAGCACTAAACCCTTAGAGCACCAAAATCAAGGAATATCATTGACGTATTTTCAACTATAGGTCCGATTAATCCAAAACATATTAAAGTGTTGAATCCTTGTAGGTGGAAGGCAACGAAGGGGAAGAAAAAGGGTGGCAAGCACTAGATTATGGTTTTTATGTTAATCTGCAAAAATTTTGTTGATTTACCTTAAATGGCTTGTGGTGCAAAAAAATACATCAATTATTGAATGATTGTGTGGTAATCTTGATTATCGTGTATATTTAAATGAAGAACAAGAAACAAGGTTTTCTATTATGTTGTTGTGGTCCTAAATGAATGATTTTTATTTATTTGTAGGCAATGGAATATTTAGGAGTAAAACAATCTAATTTTTGTATTGATGTTGATAATTTATTGAAGATGAGACAAATTAGAGTTATAAATTAATGGTTATAGCATTTGAACATGTTCACCTATTTTGGTCCCAAGTGTTTAATGGCCTCAATAATTATTGGTAGGAAAAAACACCAATCTTTTTTCTATTAGGGTCTATCATGGAGGTAAACTTGAAGTTACGCATGAGAGAGCATACGTAGGGGGTTTGGTTGTAGTTTATCACTATTGTAACTCAGAGAGATGGCCTTTGTGTTCCCTTAGATAAGATTGTAGAGAAGCTTGGATATGAAGAACATACTATTAGGTACTACTACTTGCTGCCTGGTCAAAGAATGCAAGATGGCTTTTGTTTACATGTTCTCTGAAGAGGATGCAATAGAGTTGGCAAGGATTGGGGAGTGGAAAAAGATGGTTGATGTTTTTTTTTGTGCATTGGCAAACAATATTTCTTGATGGTAATGCCCAAGAAGAAGCTCAGTTTGACCATGATAAAGGTGGTTATGGTCGTAACAATATAAATCCCGAGTGTGAAGCTGATGGGGCGACTAGTAGAGATGAAACTACTATTGCTAATAAAGAAGGTGAAATGAATGGTACACCTATTAATTGTCCTAGAGGCAAACATGCTGGTGCAGCAAGGAAGATGAGAAAGAATAACAAAAAAATTTTTATCATAGCAAAAAAGTCAATAAAAGAAAGTCAAACCAGTTAGTGGAAGATGATGAATCAAGTGGAGGGGAGAAGTTCCATGATAGTGATTATGATTTTAGTGATGAAGATGAATTTTACAGGACTGTTAGGAAAGGGGAAAATGATTGGGCTAAGATTGCTAAACAATTTAGGGTGAATAAAAGCAACCTTGAAGCTGGACATGAAAATAATAGTAATGAAGAAGCATCTTGTGATTGTGTTGAGGAGACAAATTCTTCGACAGATAAGGAATTCAACAGCAACTCAAGTTCTAGTGATAACGAAGGGGGAATTTGTTCTAAATCAAGAAAATATGAGAGCTTTAATCCTAAAACTGACATGGATGACCCAAAGTTCAAACTGAAACTTGTTTTTACTGATAAACAGCTGTTCAAAATAGCATGCAGAGCACATGGAGTCAAGTGGGGTAGAAAAATCAAATTCAAAAAAGATGATTTGATACGAGTGAGAGCATACTGCAAAGGAAAAAGGTGCAATTGGTTTGTATATGCATCTAAATTAGATAAAACTGGGGACTTTATAATAAAGACCATGATGACAACACATACTTGTGGGAGAGCATCAGATCATGCGATGCCAATTATCATTGTGCTGTGGGTTGTGATAAGTGCATATTTGACGTGTTTCTAGTGCGTTTTGTTAGTTAGTTTTGGTGTTTTTTAACTACTTTTATAGTTAATAAACTAGAATTCTAGTGAAAACATGTATTTTGTAGTTTGAGTGATAAAAATTGCATTTCTATGGATTTTAATGGTGAAAACTTCATGTTTTTGTAGGTTTAATGATTCAATCATCAATTGGAGTAAATTGAAAAGATATTTGGATGATTGATGATGATTTGAAATGGTTTAATGAAAACATGAAGTGCAAAATGTTCAAAGAGATGAAATGCAATTAAAGGAAGTTTTCCAACTTTGACACCTTGTGGTATTTTGGTTATATCTTGAGGTACAAATATTGGATTGAGGTGATTCTTATGTCATTTTGAAGCTAAGAGATAGATCTATATTTTTTATGAATCAAAGTCCAGTTGAATTGTTTTGATTGTCAAAAAGTCGAAATACAGAAGTGCATGTTCATGATCGAAAGTTAAAACAGAGCTCTGACTATTCGAGGGTATTTTGGTAATTTCTCGGTCCACAGAACTCCAAATTGGATGATTCTTGAAGCATTGGAAAGCTAACTCAAAGTGCTACAACTTTTATGTTTGCACAAGAGCTAGTTTGGCCTCCATCATCAAGACACTAGCAGTTCGAGTGGTGCCAAATTCACAGAAGTAAAAATGCGACCCTTGAATATGCGAGCTAAGGTCGTGTATTCTTCTTTTGCGGCTGCAACTTGCCCTGCAACTTGTTTTGCATTCACACAACCTTTCAAGCTATTCGCTAGGTCAAATTTTGGCTACAGCTATAAAGGAGATGCATGGAACTTGTAGAAGTATATCATTTGGGAATCTCAAGAAGTATTTCACATCAATTTTAATAACACTTCTTGACCTTGAATTCTCTACAAATAGAGGCCTTTGGAGGACATTTTCACAACTTTGGAAGGTTAGAGAAACTCTACAAGAATGTAGTTTTCACTAGAATTTTTTTAGTTCATTAGTTTGGGTAGTATAGTATAGGTAGTGTAGTTTATCCTTCTTGTATTTGTAGCTAGATTTGGATGAAGATTGAGGAGCAATGATGGAGAGGTTGATCTCATGACAAGGGTGATATCTCTTTTACTACTTTCTCTCTTGTATTTAATTTCATATTTAGTTGTATACAAGTTTGGCTTTGTGTTTTTATCATGTTTAGTTAAAGTTTATTCCTAGAGTTATGGACGAACTTGCTATATCTTGTTAGTGATGTTTACTTGGTTATTTGATGATATTATTTTGAACAAGTTATTTATCACTTTTACTTTTCTAATCATGATTAACTGGGCATTAGTTGTGATAATCTTAAGGTATTAAGTTTGCAATGAGAATTGAGATTTAACACTAGTTCAAGAAAGTGATAAACCTAGGGAGTTCACTCACGAGAGTAGAGGAGCACCTTTGTAGCTTTAATGACTTGTTTTATGTAATTTCATAGAAGAAATAAGATTGTAGTTAATTTCATAACCACGAGAGTAGGTATGGCTAGGGCTGCAAACGAATCGAGCCGCTCGCGAGCGGTTCGAGCTCAGATATTAAGCTCGTTAGCTCGCGAGCCGGCTCGCGAGCTTGAATATATATATATATTTTTTTATTTTTATTTTTATTTAATAATAGAATTATGTATATTATATATATATTTTTTTTATTTTTTATTTTCATAGTAAAATTACGTATATATCCTTAATATTTTATTATTTATTAAGAAAAAAAATATTATTTTATTTATTTTTTAAAAAATAAAATAATTATTTTTTATTTTTTTCGAGCTCGAGCTCGAGCTCGGCTCGACTTGATTCGAGTCGAGCTCGAGCTTGAAAATTGCCGGCTCGTCGAGCTCGAGCTCGAGCTCGAGTTTGGTAAAATTCAGTCGAGGCTCGGCTCGATTAGCTCAAAGCTCGACTCGACTCGGCTCGATTAGCTCAAAGCTCGACTCGACTCGGCTCGTTTGCAGCCCTAGGTATAGCTTAGCTACGAGTATAGTTGATTCACTACGAGAGTAGATTTCACATACATTAGGAAATTAAGCCATAATTAGCCAAGATAATAGCATTCACTTAACCGGCATATCATTTGCAAGAGTAGTAAGGAATTCCATATCTCTAAAAGCTTTCTATTGTATTTTTGTTACTTTTATAGTGTAGATTTAATTTCTTGTGCTTGTAATAGTCTAAATAATAAAGGAGTTTGAAAACTATCAGTAGTTGACAATCTTTCTTTTGGGATCGACACCTAATATCCCTATACTCAATAAACGACTCGTATACTTGCGAAAAATCACGTGTGGGGTATTTAAGATTTTATAAATGTCAAACTTGATTGTGGATGAGTTAATTGTATATGTATACCCTACGCAAATCAGGTTGCTTCCGATCATCACCTATAACAATTTTCAAGCCTCATTTGACACACTATCATGATGAAAACTATCAAAATTGAAAGAAAAAATGAGCTATAAAATTAATGTAGGGATTAGCGTTGCTGAAATTGAAAATTTTGTCCCTTGATTGTCTCCTCTGTCTCTTGATTCAATTCTTTTTTGTTTAATGGGTTATTATCACTTTATCCCCTTAATATTTGGTGTGATTATCAATTTCTCCCTTAACATTATTTTTTAGTCACCTTACTCCTAAAACTAACAGTTGAATTTAATGGAATTTGTTAATTCAAGTGAAAAGACCTGTTTAGCCTTTATAATTATTATTAATTTACCCCCATAACTATAGCCTTATTATCAATTTACTCCCTAGAGTTATCTCTTAGACAATATATCCCACCACTAAACCAACTTAGTACCCCCCCTTTCTGTATAATGAAAACAATAAAAAATTCAAAATACTCTTCCCAATTTAGTGTCAAGAAATAAAAAAGTTAAAGCATTAATCTCTTTCTTCTTGGTAATTTTATTAATATTGAAAAAAATAGAAACATTGGGAAGGAGGGAGGGAGAGAGAGAGAGAGAGAGCTCAATTCTTTTTTTTTTCCAAAAAAATAGAAATAAGAAAGAATTTGATATTTTTATTAGTTTAAAATTGCTTTACTTTTGTGTTTACCTCCCAACGACGTTAAAGTAATACGATAATATTAGATTTTTTCTTATTTTTTTTACAAAATCTAATTTTCTATCACCTTCTCTCCTACCTCTTTTTCTTTTCTAGTATTAATAAGCGTGAAAAAAGAAATTTGAAAAAACCGTTTATTTTTATGTTTCTGCAACTCTTAGAGTGAAAAAAGGAAAAATAACCACTTTAATTTTTATTTTTAATTATATATAAAAAAGGGTAAATACATTTAAAAATTTTTGAACATATATGTTAGGTTAATGATGAGGTATAATGTCTAGAAAATAATGTTAAAAAATAAAGTGAATGTATCACTATAATTTAAAGGGATAAGTGATAATGATAATGTAGTAATGCTATAAAATAAATCAATATTTTTGTCCAAAATTTGTTAGCATGCTGAATTGAATTACCTATGGAGTGAAGTGACTAAAAGATAATGTTATGGGGCAAATTGATAGTAATGATATAGTTGAAAGGGGATAAAGTGATAATAACCTTTATATAACTACTTTACTATACTCATTCTCTTCAGAACTTAGAAGGAAGTCAGTCCATCCGTTCCTCTCTACAAAGAAATATAGGATCAAAATGTATGATTGCCTTCTCTATCACGCTTTATTTTTTTTGTTTATTTTTTTCTTTGAATTCTATCTTTCCTCATACCTAAGAGCGACGGAAGGATTCTTTTTCACAAAAAAGATTGTGTTTTTTGGTTTCTTAGTATATACAAGCATGTACTAAAATAGATACTGGATTAATTCGTTTTGATGTATTTTGTGTTTGCCTATGTTTACACAATATTTTTTTTTGGGTGCTCTACTGAACGATAGTCATTGTGGCCCATAGTATTGATGTCAAGACAAGAAATTCGAAACAAAAGGAGAGATTCGAGGAACTAATGGAACTAACATCGTGTTAAATGTACCAATTCAGGTTATGACTGGAAAACTATGTGTATTTTGTGATCAATGCTACCATATGATTCAGATACAAAATGCAGTTCACCCGTAAGTACTAGGGGTTTTAGATTTAACAAAATGGGAAAAAACTTTTTTCTTTGTCCCTCTTTTTTCCAAATAAAAGTATTCTTTGATATCAACAGAGCATCTTAATGGAAAGTGCAAGATTGACTTCAGTAACAATGAGCTTTTTTAAAACCAAACTGATCGAAGGATTGAAAAATGTGCAACAAAGTCTCAAATTGCCAACATGTGGTTTTAACTATGATTCGGCCAGTATAATAATGAAATGGATTCAAAAAACTGGTGGAAAATGTGGGGTGTCTATTATTGCTTATTCTTTTAAGAAAAGTCTTATATTAAGTTACATACAATGACAGACAAATTAAAACATGACGCACACTCCAAATATTTAGGTGTTCCCATATTTGTATCAGTCGTTTAGTCGTATCGTATTTTTAGAGTCTTTCTTTTTGTAGGTGGACTCTTATTTTAAATAGCTATAAGTTGTTGGTGTTTGTCCTTAAGCAAATTGGAGTATGAAATTTAGGCATAGTAAAGAAAGAATTTTTTTACTTGTTAAACGTGGATGTTGTATTCTTAAAGCTTCAGTGTAACATCACAAGAAATGAACCGAACCACCCTTCTTGTATGAGCGGGATCAGAAGCTAGTTTACCATATAAAGTGTCGGTAGCCTGAATCCTTGACCGGTTTCTATCTACATAAAGATAAACACCAATGAAATAGTGTACTAAAAAAACCCTAGTTGTTATTGCACACGCATTAGTTCAGTGTGGATCAAGGGTCATACAAGTTAAGTTTTGTACTGTACATACCAATTCGTATAATTCTTAGCATTTACTAATATTGAAAAATCAAACCTCACGAATTTCTAATCTTTTCATTGCTTTTCTATTGTGCTTTAGTTTTCATTGTACAGTTTTGGGGTCAAATGGGTTATGTAATTAAACAAATAACCGTTGGAGACTCAAAGATGGACATGCAAGTATAATAACTGACATACAGTTTGGGTCTAGGGTAATATTCTGTACTTATCATAGTAAATGACGGGGTGAATAATAAATTAAAAGTGAAAAACTTTGGTGGCTCCCAAATGATGCATCTAGAAAACAATATGTGTCATCATAAAGCAACTCGCACATAAGTATAGACAAATCAGCAGCAACTAAAACTTGCCTAAATTTACTAGCAATCTTCAAGTAGAAATTTCAAATTACAATTATAACGCAAAAGACGAAAAAAAAAAAAGAGAACGACTTGGCATGATAGATTAGAAACAAGAGTTGATACACTAATCTTGTCAGTCGTAACTTTAAGAAGGTACTATTTGTCCAACCATTGTGGGTTAATTGTCAGAAATGAAAGCTTAGAACAAGTTGTTCTTTATGCTAATATCGTATATGATATGATATACTACTGTGAATTTAATAAGTGTTTGAAACCATGTTTAGATAGCAATTCAAATTGGATTTATAAGTTTATAGTGGAAGATAAATGCATAATTAATGTGCATTTGAAATAAGTTTATAAGTATATGATTATTGCCAAGTGCGAGAAAGAAGTTGAATCGGTCAAGATAACAACAAATATCAGGCGATCTTTAACATTTGAAATTCAAAGATTGCGAAAAAAAATGAAAAAATTTAGGTTGCAAAATAACAATAAGCAACCATAGGGGTAGGAGAATAAATGATGCTTTTTAGTTTGTAAATAAATTCGCTTTAATGTTTATATTTCATTTTAACACACAAAGAGAAACTTTTAATGCATTATATTTATTTGCAAATGCTCATCTCAGTTTACAAACAAGAATAATATATGAAAATAAATGCTGAAATATATCTACAAAATAAATATAATTGTAGTATTGATAAAAGATTCTCATAACTTACTCAATTTACTATCTCTGCACCTTATGACTAAATAGATAATTGAGTTTGCACTTAGAGTGTAAAACTTAATACCAAATTCCAACTTAATACCTTGTGTACAAGCAATCATATATTCTTTTATACACTCCTATGTTGGTTGTAAATTTTATATGTACCAAATGAAAGTTATAGAATTGATATATAAACCTCGAAACACTACTATTTCATCTAACTAATGCAATTAAAAATAAGAAAAATAATTGATCATAAATTTAAGAAATACTTAGTGTACTTTTCAACTCTGGATGTAAAAAATTTTAGACATAAAGAGGGAAAAAGAAATTCATGAGGTGCAAGGCTAGAAAATGAGTTTTGCTATGAACTATAGTTGACAGACTTTAATGAAGGATCAGAGCAACAACATTTTCTCAAAACTCATGTAGGAAAGAAATTATATATACAAATAATTTGTTTAGCAAAACGTTGCTAACAACACCAACTAACCTATAGTGATAAAAAGTTTTACATTGTTTCTTTTTTTGATAAAAAGTACCAAACGAGGTATACTGTAGCTAATATTCAAAGTTATATTAATATATAAATTAATTAATTAATTTCCATTCAATTGATTTACTTTTTAAGACAACATGCTATCAATAGTTACAAAAAATGAGATATGCGAGATGCAATACATGTATTGCCAAACTAGTATTTACATACCCGTCACAGAGCCAAGAATTCTGTTTTTTGTGGCAGGGGGCACTTTATGTATAAAGAATTATCACTTTCAAGTGTAATTCTTAAATTATGGCTATTTTTTTGTCCTAAAAAATGTTTGGGTGGCTGATTTGACACCGGTCACTACCATTCTTCTATTTATTTGTTGAATTAAGTATCCAAAATTGATATTTGATGCAACTCAAAGTAAAAAATAAAAAAATTGAATCAAATTTATATGTCAACAAGTCGATTCCCTTCCCCCCCCCCCCAAATTGTGGAAACACCCCCTATTTTTCACATTGCCACCCTAATATTTTGAAAATTCCTCATCTCTTATTACATTGCCATTTCTAAATGCCAATATCTTTCAAACTCTCTCTTTTGATACAATTTTTTTCTATTATTAAACCAAAAAATTGATAAGATGAAAGCAAAAAAAATTAAACAAGTACATTATATATAATTTTAAAATGAATAATAATGATCCTATATAATCTTAACTCCACTGGCCACAAGTCTTGGCTCTAGCATTTTCACTAATTGAAATGTGAGTTACTACTCAGTTTTTCATCTTCTTGTTGTTACAGTCTTAAGAACAAAAAAAATTACTATTCATTTTTTTTTTCTAAAAGCATAATTTGAGTGTTCTCTAATCCAAATTTGAAAAGGAATCATTTATCAAAAATGTAAATGAAAAATATGCATATATTATTGCTAATTAGATATATATTGGTTTTATATGTTCAAGAAAAGAACTTTAGAAAATATACAAACTTAATTATTAGCTTCAAATTTATATATAACAGATCATATGCATTCAGGACAAAGTACTTAATTTAAAATTTCGTAGATCAAGAAGTTAAATAATAAATTGAAATGTGTATATAGTTTAGTTTTGAACAATTTTTTTCTTGAAATATTAGAAATAAATTTTACCAAGTCAACATGCAAAGCTAATACAATTAATGACAAATTGAACTTCGTAGTTTGAAATTTTCATAAATCGAAAGTTAGGTGGAGTGGAGCAATGGAATTCTATCAAAATGTAAGGGCACAAGAGAAGTATTTTCTATAAAAATTTTCAAACTTTCCTATGGAAAATAAAATAGAATCTCGAAACTTCCCCGGGCGCTTGGGGGAAAGCATACACAATTGCTGTTTCACATTTCGATTACATATATTAAATGTAAGGCTAAACTACACATTGCAGCTAATACATCATGCAGTTATGCTTGTGAAAAATTTTTGTGATGTGAGCTCTCCAGTTCCCCGTAACTGAGAAGACAAAGCGGGATTAGAAACATTAATACAAGAGTGAGACTTCTGGTTTGCATCATTAAGTGAAGAGGGCCTATAAATGTTGAAGCTAATTTTTGGATTGTACAAAACAACTAAAGAATGCTACCCCTGAATTCTTTTGAGTTTTCTCTTTCGAGCTAGCTGTCACATATCTTCGTACTTTCTTTTTGCTCAAATTATATGTAGCTAAAAATGTCTAGTATCCAGAGATCCTTTTTGGCTCCAAGAATTCGGTGCAATCGATGTGGAAAAACTGTCAAAGTCCAGTCCCAAAATCATGTTAAAGTTGATCATGTTGATCGGTTAAGTGCTCTTCCGAATGACCTTCTCTGCCATATCCTTTCCTTTCTTCCAACAAAAAATGCTGCAGCCACCTCCATCCTATCCACTCGATGGCGTTACCTTTTCACTTCACTTCCCAATATTCATCTGGAATTTGATCACTCTTTACGAGACATTTGGGGTCCCAATGATCAACGATTTGCTCGATTGGTAGATTGTTGTCATCGTTTGATTGTTCAGCGAAAACCGTATTGTTTGAGAAAATTCCATCTTTCCCTGAAAGAGTTTCTTGAGATTTTTCGGGTGGCAATTGACTCTCTGATATGTGCAGCAATTTCCTGTGGAGTCCAACAACTTGAGGTTTTTGTGGGACATGATCGTTCCGGTGCATTGTCTCCTCCGGGAATTTTGTCCTGTCCAGCAATTTTCAGTTGCAAAACAATTGTAGAAATGAAGCTGGAAATTCGCTTTACTGTTTTCTATGTGCCGGAAACAGTTTCTTTGCCGAATCTTAAGGTTCTGCATTTGGCACAATATGTATTGACAGATGAGCTGTCTACTCCCAGGCTCATTCAGGGTTGTCCCGTGCTCATAGAACTGTCTTTCGACTGTTATACATTTCCAGGGGATCAAGTTCAGACCCTTTTGATAAAAAGCCCTTCCCTGCAAAAACTCAGCCTCCATTGTATGTCTGATGATGATTGGGACATTGTTCTGGACATCCCCAGTGCTGTAAATTTGGAATGCGAGGTTGATGGAGAGAGTAAAACAAGTATAAATGCCCCAAAGCTTCAACATTTGAACTTTGATGGCAATGTAGTTGAAGTAAACATTCTTCCAAACCACAAGTCTCTTGTCGAAGCCAGAATATCAGTTTCTTGCCCATCAGATCAAGAACAATTATTACGCTGTGAGGTTGCCTTTGAGCTTATGAATTGGTCACAAAGTGTGGTATCACTTTATTTGTTGGATACCACAGTGGAGGTAGTTTCTTTTCTTTTCTTTGGTTATTGCATAACTCAAAATTATTTTTGTTATGATTTGTAGAATAACTGGAATTTCGGATTTCCAAGTGGTTATTTGTCTAATCAATTTTCTCATTTCTTCATGAAGTTACTCTTTTATTCTCAAAAGTTGCTGCCAACTTTTGAAAAGCTGACTTATCTTGAGCTTGAAGCCCGCAAATATTATGGTAAGCGTACTCGTAGCTGGAAGATGCACTCATGGTTACTTGAAAGTGCACCTAATCTTCAAGTGCTGGTCTTTGATGAAGTGAGTCCAAATGATCTTTTTTTTTCTCACAGCAATGTATTTGATTAGATGTTCCAGTCTGTAACTCTTCTCGAAATGGCAGGTGTTTTGGGATGACAGGATTGAATCCTGTGCTGAAGACGAGAAATTTGAGTTTCTTTCTGCAGAGCCTGTTCCATTATGCTTGCCGAAACATCTTAGGGAAGTAAAAATCAGAGAATTCCATGGAAAGGAATATGAATTCAAGCTCATTGACTATATTTTGCAGAATGTGAAAGCTTTAAAAAAGATGACTGTTGGTGTTCTTGGAGGCTTTCGAGATCGCAGGAAAATATTGTCATTGAAGAGATGCAACAACGACTGCCAGATTGTGTTCACATAAAAAAAAATGTTTGGAGGTCTGCTGGTGAAGCTTTAGGCAATGTTTGAATAAATTGTGATCAGCCAATGGGGAGTACTTGATGCTGTTCCAAGGAAATAACATAATCCAACTCCAGAATAGTTGCTAGTAATGGTGACAAAACGCAGGTTGAAAGCAGTTCTGGATACTGGGAATAGCTAGGGAAGTTACATAACAATGGCAATGTGCAATTTTCATATCTTGCTTTTGGATCGGAACATGGAAATCGGGAGCTTGTTAATGACTAGATTTTGTTTGTGATTTTGTTATGTTGAGGTTGATTTTTACTCTGTGTTTAATCGCTTGTAATTTGAGCATATGTGATGCAGAACTGTTTATGACTTGAGATGGCTCAACAATTTCTTGATGTTATGTATGTTCTTGTCCTCTGTCTCCTTTTAGGCCATTGCCATGGTCTAAAAGTCATGAACCATTTGAATTGCCAGAGAAACCTCACAGCAACCACCGAAGCATGACCAGCACTTTATCCCTTATCATCATTTTTAGTTGAAAGAACAATATTTTTGTAACTACAGATGATGATTCTGATCACTTACTTTTTAAGTACTGATGATAATTAGCATCCCTAAAGTTCTTTTAAATTCAGTTAAGGAGATAATTGAGGAAGTTTGATCAAGAGCAAGAGAGTAGTTAGTGGTTCTTAGGGGCTCGAGGCCATTGAATTTGATCATAAATATTAACAGCAAGGAGGAGCTCAATGGCCCCTAAATAATTAATAGAGGGCAGTAAACACAAAGCTGGAAGTCCAACCTGCTATTTCCTAGGTGATATTTGTTACATTTGAAATGAGTTAAAGAAGTAATCAAACAAATCTATGGATATTATTATAGTTATTAGTATTATTTTTACTTCGTCAGAATTGAATTCATTACATCCGAAACAAATTGTAGCATACTGCTTTAGTAGATTTTCGTACAACTTGTTATACATTGCATTGTTGTACAAAAGTTTAAATGAAACAATAATGGTAGTCTACTATTCTTGCATGATTTATTTTCTTTTTATCATTAGATTTCTTTTACTTGTAACAAAGTAAATCCAGAAATGACACAGACAAAGAATACTATATAGATAGGTATAAAGACCAGTACCATGAACAATTAACAGTTAAAATTTCTAATATTTTGCATCAGTTGCAAATTTTATTACAGAAAAAATTGATTTTTTTGTTTGTTATTTTTTTAAACATCCATCTTTCACTATACCAAAAGTTG
This sequence comes from Coffea eugenioides, assembly GCF_003713205.1. Taxonomy (NCBI): domain Eukaryota; kingdom Viridiplantae; phylum Streptophyta; class Magnoliopsida; order Gentianales; family Rubiaceae; genus Coffea; species Coffea eugenioides. The sequence continues at coordinate 38,113,895 of NC_040041.1, forward strand.
GAATAAATAGGAAAATTATTTTTTTTCACGTGTAGTTACCTCCATGGCAAAAGCTTTTCAAATGAGCCCTCGACAACCGAAGCTTGTTTGGAAAAAAATTAGTTTTTTTTTTTCATGTCTAGTAATGTCCATGGCAAAAACTGTTCACACGAGTCCTTGACAATTAAAGCTTATTTGGAAAAATTAGTTTTAATTATAGTAAAACTTATTATGATATGGTATTTGTGAGATAAAAAGGCATTTTGAAAATATAAAAAAATTCGTAAACAGGTTTAGAAAACCTTGAGAAAATCTTTTTAAAAAATAGTTTCTATCCATACAATAGTCAGGAAAAATGTACAAATAGTAAGGAAGATTTGCAGCATAATATTGCCATGTCGTGACTACAAGAATTTATCTAGGACAAGGGGAAAACTTTAGCATTTCTCGCAACACAAGAAGAAAAGCTCTTGGTAACCGTTTAATTTTAGGCTTAAGTTAAAAAAAAAAAAAAAAGATGACCTAATCTTAGGCACAAGCTGTAATATAAGCTATTAAAATTGACTTCATAATTGAATTATTTACTAAACAATTATAAAATGAACGTAGTGTAGAGAAAGCGATAATTTTAGAAACCTCCCTTTAGATCTCTAACAATTTCACCGGCCTCTCCTGAGGTTTGTAAAATCACACTTACCTCCCTTGGAGAATTGTGAGCCTAGTTAACTTATATCACATGGGGAGAAATTATTCATATACCCTAAGACATAATGTCTTATTAGAAACTAATATCTAACGATTGAGTAATTAGAGCACTAATTAACTATTAGTAACTAATTAATGGAAATAATTGTTGAAAATTTCTTTGATGATGAATGATGACTTGGAATTAGAAAATAATGCCAATTAATGCACCAAATGGCGCTGTTTTGTGATTAATGGAATTGACAATAACCAAAAATCAGTTGTACAGAATGTGAGAAAAAGGGTTTTGGTAGAGGGAAAAAACACAAGGCAAAAGAAGGCTATTCATGAGGAAATTTTCTTCAAAACTCCTAAAGTTGTGATAGTTGTAAAGTAATTTCATGGAAATAAAGGAGGCAAAGAAAAGCAAAAATTCAAAAAAATTTTTGTTCAAAATCACAAGAATCATAGCGAATCTCATGTTAAGAGAGATGACTGATCTATTTTGTTGAATCTTGTGATCATTAGTGTACTTTTTGTTGCTTATTTGGGTTGTCTAATTTATGTGAACTTTTAGAGTAAGGAAATGTGCATATTAATTGTGTCTAACTTTTAATTATTTTTCATTCTTTTACTAATACAACCTATATACATGCATAAGGGATATTTATGGAATGAAGGCTTCATCTCTCTTCTTAAAATACCCTTTTGATGTTACTTTTTTTAACTCGGACAAATTTTGGTACCAAAATCTTAACCTCAGAGGAGGTTTGTGTAATTTTGCAAACTTCAGGAAAAGCTAGTAAAATTCTTAGAAATCAAAGGTTTCTGAAATTATCTCGTAATGAAAGGAATATACTAGACAGTATCAATAGTTTAGTGGCCATTTAGATATTAGCCCCTTTTTTGTATCATATTTATTTATTAACATTTTGGGAGAAGAGGTGACTAAACCAACCCAACTAATCTAGCTACTGGGTTGCACACTTAACTTCACATTATTTTTAAAGTATCGTAATTCATTGCAATCTATCTTGTTTTCTCTTTTCTTTTCTGGCACTACATATTGTAATTCTGTATTTTTTTTATTGTAACTTTTTTTTGCATACATCTATTATTTTTTATCTTTGACATTCATTATAATTCACATCTAATGTTTTTATTTTTATTGATAAGTGACTATTTTGTGATATATTTGGATGACATTTTATATTACTTTTAGTCACTTTTGTAATATTATAGGAAGAAAATAATCATTAGAATTGGTTCTAAGTGAAGTCTAATGCTTAATTGAGAATTTGTCCCTTATACTTGCATATTTTTTTATTGTTTTTGTAAGAGTTGGAAATGGACTTCATTTTGGACAAGAAATAAGCTTACACTATGATGATTGAAGTCATAAAGTTTACAAGGACGATGAGTTTCCAAAGTGGTTTGAGTCACTAGAAGAAGAAAATGAAGAAACTTGTCGAAAACGAAAGTCGACTCAAATCCCTCCAAACAATCCTGCCAATTTTTAGAGGGATTGCTTGGAGGGATTCATGGCAGGAAGTTAAATTGAAGAATTGAAATTTGAACAAAAACAGAGAATGGATCCCTCCAAGGAATTCGGCCAGATTCTGAAGGGACTGTATGGAGGGATTCTGGTCAGCAGTGACAACTTCCATTTGCGCAACTTGTTTTCACCTCCATTCTTTCACAACTTTTGAGAGACAATTTATAGAAGATTTGCAGATGCAAAATGAGGGTTGTAGAAACAAATCTTGATTTTATTTCTTTCATAATGATGAGCTTTAGCTTTGAGCCAAAATTACTGATATTTGAAGCCAATGTTCACACTTGAAGGAAGACACAAAGAGGAAAGATTTCTCTATAAAAGAATATATGAAAGAAATCAAGGTTTTAAAGGAAGAAATTCATCCACTTCCCACAAATGTTTGGGCCTTAGTGCAATTATACAAAACTTGGGGGGTACAAACGTAAATATTCATTACCATCCTCCAAACTCATACGGAATTAGCAAACTAATGAAGACTCTTAAGTGTTCAACCAGCCAAGAAAACATTCAAAGGAAGCACCATAAAAAAACATTCAATCTTGCATAAAGGGTACAACAAAATATTTTGACAAAAAATAAGCATAAAATCATGCAACTTTCAAATACCAACACAAGATTCAAACACCCAAATGCAAGATTTTGGAACCTAACACCAGCTTTTGTGATATGAATCTAAACTAACAAGCTACCCAAAAGGAAGTAAAAAGTAAAAAAAATGAAAACATGCAATGACAAAGATGAGACTTTGAATCTCATGTCTAATGAATTAAAATGCAGATCTAGGCTTGTATCCGAAGGAAAACGTGAATGAAGGTTACCTCAGACGCTTGTCAAGCGTGGAAAAGTACCAGAAAGTGTGCAAATTTCGGAAATGAAAGAATCTCAAGGTGCCGCTACTTGTTTCGAGAGCTGCCAAGGTATCAAATTCAAGCTTGGATTTGAGGGTCTTAGAGTCGTTTTTCTTGAAACCACCCAACACAAAAGTTTCTCCACTATGATCAGAGAAGGTAAGAAAAAAAGAAATCGCCCCAAAGATCTCAGCCAGCAAATTACCAATGAACAGGGTTGTTTGATCAACCCTGGACTTGATTTCTGCAGAACAAAGTTTCGGGTAGAGAAGTTTGGGCTGAAATTTAAGGGGTTGCTAATGCTATCTGCTAAAATTTTCAAACGAAAGTTATTCAACTATATCCGTAGAAGGTGCAGAAAAAAATAATTACTCTAAAAGGAGGTAAAACCAGAGAGAAAATCGCATTGGAAGGGAGCTGGTGCGCCAGCTCGTTTTCCAGATTTTTTGCAGAAAAACTCTTCCTTTTTTTCTTCTCTGGTTTCCTTTCTTTCTTCTCTCTCTCTCTTTCCCTATCGTTTTTTCTCATTCCCGCTCACCTAAAGCTGCATTCTCAACATTTTTAAATGAGACTAAAACAACAAAACCCTCATCTCAATGGAGAGGATGGAATGCGTTTTGTTGGCTCATTTTGGACCATTTAATGATCTTGTCTCCAGAGGTTTCTTGATAATTCTTGTAGAGATGAGGTGTCTTGTACTAATCAGACGTGGAAGGCACGAAAATGGGGAGCCAAAACAAATTTGAGAACCTCCAAAATGACCTAGCTATCTCTGTACTATCCTTGCAAAGGAAGAAGAAAGCTGCAGTTTTTTTTTATTGAAAAACTGCAATTTTCATTTTCGTTTTCTTCTGTTCTTTTCCTCTTGATTTTCCTACTGAACCAATCAAATAAAAATCAAATAAGGTAAAAATGATTTTTTTAGACAGATGAAATGGCAATAAATAAATAAATAAATAAAAATAAAATAAAATAAAAAGGAATAAAGAAGATAATAAAATTTTGGTGTCTACATCTATTTGATTTCACCTGAATAGTGTAAATAGTATATAATATATCTCTATTTAATTTTGCCTAAATGTACTGTTCAGTTGAAATCAAATATATATATACATGGGTTCAAAAAAATATTAGTTTTTCACTCATGTTCATTTTCTTTTACTCAAAAATTGAAAATAAAGAAGATATTTAATCGTAAACATTATTGAGTATTTATATCGAATTAAATTTGGACAGAAAGAGTAAATAAAGGAAAAGTATGATAAAAAGAAATAAGTGATTGGCACTTTCAAATTTTAAAACAATCACAAGGTAAATAATTTAACTGTTGGTCTTAAAGGTGGCGAATATAAATTTCATATTTAAACTACACTTTGTTAGCATGATTATAGAATTCGAGTTATGACCCATTAATTAGATGACCTTATTATACAACTCAATAAATGAATTATTACCAAATGAAAAAAGGCCACAAATATTGAATAGATTCACATAATGAAAACAAATAGATATATACATGAGTTTAAAATAAAATTGTTAGTTTTATATCTATGTATATATCTATTGAATAGCATGTGCAAAATTACAATTAGCCTATTTAGGTAAAATCAAATAAAGATATATTACATGGTATTCGTACGGTTTAGGTGAAATTAAATAGTTATATACATGGATTTAAAAACAAAAAACTCTTCATACACATGGTCAATAAGGGATGAAAAAATTTATTTTGTGAAATGTCAGGGACGAAACAATTCATTTTGTGAAATGTGAGGGACTATGGATCGGATTATATAAAATTTGATTTCACAATTTTGTTCCTCAAAAAAAGTGAGGGACGAAAAAAGTCATTTTGCAAAATGTAATGGACGTTTTGAACGATTTTTCCATAACTTTTTCCATCATTGCCCCTTAATTTAAATTCAAATTTTGTTAGTTGTTTTAAATTTTATTAGTTAGTTAGAACATTTAATGTTGAAACATAACTTAATATTCTTTTTGTGAATTCAATGAAGGGTAAAATGGGGAGGTTAATATCTTTCAGGTAATTTTACTACTCATGCCTTGCATGAACATACACTCTACTTGAGATTTTGAAATACGTTGATGATTACAATGTTTATATGCCATTAAACCAATAATTGCACTCGATTAATGATAGACAGTTAATATCATATATTTTCTCTGTCCCATTTTGATAGTCCTAGTTTTTTTCCACACAGTTTAAGAAAAAATACTTAACTTTGTTGGAAAAATAAATTTTGGTTGCTATTTTTCTAAAATATCGTTACATTAAATAGAGTACAACTTTATATTAATTATTCATGGAAACTTAAATTGATGATTTATGAGAACTTGAATAATGGTTAATGGGTTCCTGCTTCATCCAAGTGTCCCAATGGCTCGTCAGGGTATCATCGATCGAGTTACTAAATTTTCGAGAAGAGGGTTCCCCATTCGATATTTGGGACTTCCATTGTATACCGGCAGGTGCAAGGGATCTTATTTTGCAGATCTGAGCCAGCGAATGGTTGATAAAGTCCTCTCCTGGAAGACTCGGCTCTTGTCATCGGGTGGGAAGATCATTTTGATTAAGCACGTGCTTTCGAGTATCCCCATCCACCTCTTGGCTGCAGGGGTCATGCCAAAAAGTATATTTCATATGATTGAGCGGGTATGTGAAAATTTCTTGTGGGGGATGACTAAAGAGTCTAGGAGGTTTCATTGGGTGCGGTGGAGAGACTTATGCTTCCCACCAGAGGAGGGTGGTGTTGGATTTTGGTCGATTGATGACACTTATAGAGCTTTCTCCTGCAAGTTGTGGTGGACCTTTAGGTAGAATCTCTCACTGTGGGCTATGTTCATGCGAGCCAAATATTGTCATGATGCTCACCCTTGTCAGGTTGCCCTGAGATCTCCTAGTTCAGCAACATGGCGCCGCATGTTGGACCTTAAGGGATTTGTGGAGTTATTTATACTTTGGAGACCTTATAGTGATTTTTGCCACTTCTGGTATGACAACTGGACGGGGTCAGGTGCCCTATATCTTCGAGCGGATGTGCAGGATCATTTGTCCTTCCATGACTTTATTGTGTCCGGGACATGGGATAGTCGCTTGTTGTCTCATGTCCTTCCGCTTGATTTAGTCCAGACTGTGGTGGGCATGCCGATCCCCTGTATTTCTTCGGTGCACAGGATGGTATGGACGGCGTCATCTTCTGGGAGTTTTTCATTATCCTCAGCCTTCCAAGAGGTGCGACAGGCTAAACCCTCATCTTTCATGTTCAGTCAGGTTTGGCATCCGCACATCCCTCTAAAAATTTCCTTCTTCATGATGCGTTTGTTGCGGGGACTGTTGCCTTTGGATGATATTTTAACCCGGTATTGTGTTCACTTACCGTCTAAATGCTTTTGCTGTTTGGAGCCTAGCGTTGAAACGCTACAGCATGTATTCATGTCGGGTGATGTCACAAAGGCAATTTGGAAGTTTTTTGGGCCTCTCGGATCTCTCTCTGGTCTTAGCTTGGCACAGGAGCATTTAACCGTACAGTTGGTGAATTGGTGGTACAAGCCTACTAAGTCCACGAGGATAAAATTTGTCTTTCGGCTCCTACCTGTATTTGTGTGTTGGAATTTGTGGAAGACGAGGAATTCAGCTGTGTTTGAAGGGGTTATCAAGGATGTCCGATCTATTTGTCGAGCTATTTTTCAAAACTTGAAAGACGCATACTGGATGAAATTTGGGGAATTACAACAGGTCGCATCTTGGCCCCAATTCTTGGGTTTGGTGGAGCAACACCCTGATGTGGTTAAGTTTCGTCTGGTTCATTGGCAGGCTCCACGGCTGTCAATGTTTAAACTTAACATAGATGGGTGCTCCAAAGGAAACCCGGGGTTGAGTGGTGGTGGGGGGATTCTTAGGGATGGCTCAGGGAAGTTCATCTTCGCTTTCGCTGGTTGTTTTGATGTTGCTACTAGCTTGCAGGCCGAGGCCAAAGCGTTAGTGCTTGGGCTGAGTTTATGTGCCCAGAGGAATGTTTTACAGCAATTGGTGGTTGAGTCGGATTCGCTAGTGCTAAATAAAGATTCTGAGGAACGATTACCAATGCCCATGGACGATTAGTTATGAGATTGAGCAGTGTTGCGAGTTCTCTCAGAGGAATATACAGTTCACGCATTGCTATCGCGAGGCCAATAAGATTGCGGATGTTCTAGCCAATGTGGGGTGTGCCTTGGTTGAATCGGTATGTATTTATGAACATTTCAGGGACTTACCAGGTGTAGCTAGGGGTGAATGTCGGTTGGATAAACTATCCTACCCGTCTATTCGGCGACGTCGAGTTAAGTAAGTAGGTATCTTGTACTTGTCTTGTATCGTTGAGGTCAGGCTTCTGTCCCCCTCAACAACTGTTCTGAGGCAATAAAATCCAAGCATCTTGGTTTTAAAAAAAAAAATCCTCATTTTATATTATTTCACATTAAATTTAAATGTATTAAATGGGGTAGGCTACCAATCTATATTAAATAAAGCAGTTTATACTAATAACAACCTATATTGAATACGGGTATTTTAGAAAAATTAAAAGATAACTATATTTTTCAATTAGAAAGTGGACTACAATTTGGGACAGACAAAAAAGGAAAACAGGGCTATGAAAATAGGACAGAGAGAGTACATGCTTTTATCATAAGTGCTAGAGTATAGGAATCGTTCTGTATGTTAACAGTCAATTCTTGAAAATACTCCAAATGTCAAAACAATTTCTTAAGCATTATACAAAAGAAAAAAGTATAAAAGAATAAAGGTCCTGAATTCTAATCTTCCTACATGCTTCCCAATTCTTAAATCCCACCTTTTCCAAACTAACAAAAGGAAAAAAAAAACATAAAATAATTACCTCTGAGGTTCGTATAAAATTAGTACAGGCCTTTTAATTACTAAAAGATAACCAAGGATAGATTGCGTAATTTTGTTAGCTCTATATCAAGATTAAATTTCTCTCAGTAGTTGTATGGTTTGAAAAGACCCCCCCCCCCCCCCCCCAAAAAAAAGGAAAGAACAAAAAAACTGTGGAAAGAAGAGAGGGCCAGATAGGCGAATTTCCATAAATAATGGCAATATAACAAATTGTGACAAATTTGGTGTTTTGGACAAATTAATTCCTTAGTAGGTGTCACTGCAAATGAGAAAAGCAGTGTTGAGCGAAATTGAATTTATTTTAGATTTTTTTATATAAGTTGCATAGCGTTTTATACAAATAATATTTTTAAAATTTGCCAGTCACTGCAAATCCAATTTTCAATGCGATGGAATTTCAGTACCACTGATCAGTAGTTGATCAATGGTGTGAAAATTAAAAAAAAAATTTCCAGTCACCGCTTGGCTTAGTTGCATCCACTTTTGGTGTGAACAATTTTTTTGAAAAAATTTCCAGATGCTGCATGCGGTGTCTGGTATAGCTGCATCCATTAATAAATGTGGTGACACTTTATGGGCCGTTGATCAATTATGATCAATAACACATACACTCCATTGACAGTTGTAATTTTTTTGTTTAGCCATTAATTAATTCCGGATGAGCAGCTGGATTGTATTGATACAATCAATGTGTATAAGTTTGGCTATAAATATGTCTCCGAAAACAACAATTTGACTCGCACAACCCCATTTTTATGCTTTCGCTTATCTCCTTCATCATCTCCCCATTTTCTTCCTCCCCATACAGAGAAAGTGTCAAAGACAATCTACCCGAAAAAGCACAAAAATCCTACCATTGCCCGAAAAAGCACAGAAATCCTACCATACTAGAAAGTAATCGATTGTGTTTCCACCATTGTTTGTGTACATTGTCATGCATTGTTGTCCGTCAGTTTCTTTTGGAGGTCACAAAAAGCAAAAGCAGGTTTCTAGGATCTGAAGTTCTCAGCCATCTATATCTCAGGCAATACTTAGTCAAATAGATATCAGGTACCGCATCTGATAAGTTGTTGTCATTTTAAATAGTAATAGTTTATTATAGTTTATTAGTATTAGTTTATTAGTTTATTGCATTTGATTTAAAAGATTACTACTTAGATCAGTAGTTATTACATTTAATTAGTATTAATTTATTACATTTGATTAGTATTTGAATTAGTTCAATTAGTAATAGTTTATTAATTAGTAATGTTATTAGTATTAATTATATTACATCTTCCAGTCAGAAGGATTGAATAAATAGTAACCATGCGTAATAGTACAAATATTAATAATAAAAATAGTAAAATTAAATAGTAAAAGTACATAGTAATAGTAAAAATAAATAGTAATTGTAAAAGAATATAGGAATAGTATATGGTGAATAGTGAATAGTAAACGTAGGTAAATAGTGAATAGTGCAAATAAATAATAATAGTGAATAGTGAATAGCTAATAATAAATAGTTTGTGAGTAAAAAGAAAAAGGGACAAATAGTAAATAGTAAAAGTAAATAGTGATTAGTAAATAGTTAATATTAATAGTAAATAGTAATAGTAATTACTTAGTTACAGTTATAGTAAATAGTAGTAGTAATTACTTAGTAATAGTAATTAAAAATAGTAATAAATGTTTCATTAATACTAATTAGGAACCATTAAATTATTACATAATTAATAACAGTTACCATTAATTTTATGTTTCTAGACAAATTTGTGCTTGTCTAGTTATTTTATTATTTATTACTAGTGAATAGCAATTCGTAATTATTTTATTATTGATGTGATTAATTTATTTATAGTTAATATAAATTCATGTTTCGAATCACATTAGCGATAGAATCTAAATAAAAAAATATTCATAACATTAGGCAAAAAATATTGATGGACCTCGCATTGGTCATTTAGTTTTATTAGAGAGGCAAAATAGTGAAGACCGGAGGATCATTTGCATATGATCCTCTGAGGTGCAAAAAAAGTTATATTAGTTAAAGATCGAATAAGTTACAATGAATTGGTTGATAGAGTGTACACCTACATGTGCCTAAATCAAACTGCGTTCAATTTGAATCTGTAGTTTCGGAATTTTTTAGGCCTAAATACTTTTGTTGGACTACATTTTGGGTGTGAAGAAGACATGGATATGTGTACCATATAAAATGATGTCACTGTACACGGTATGTGAGACATACGTAGAGGTAGAGTCATAGTTTCGGCATGACCATAGTGATGTCAAAGCTAGACAAACCTCATGTGTCCAAGGCAGTCTCCAAGTGGAGTGAGATCACATGCTCCCAACCACCTTATACTTTAGTACCATGCTAGTACAATTAGAATCCAAACCCATGATGCCTGATGAGTCCAATCGTATAAAGGGACGTAAGTCGAAAGCATGAGTGGGGCAGAAGTAACTGGGGAGTTGACACTAGTTCTGCTATTGAATTATGTTTAGCGCAAATTCCCCTGTCATTCTTTCCACCGAATATACCGGAAAGCGAGGGTGTTGATGTAGATCCTAACACCGATCAGGACTTGATGGCAATGACTTTGACAATACTGACAAGGAACAGGATGGAACTGACCAACAAGATATTAATCTAGATGTAGGGCCTGGACTGAGTATGTCAAGCAAGTTTCATTTGGCCCCACATTTGTAGTATATCGAAGGTGTTGGTGCTACCATGGAATTTGATCCCGCAAACAAAGGTATGAATTAATCTTGGCTATGGCCTTAAGGTGGGATTTCTTTTGCTTAATCCTGACAAAATCGTAATTAAGTTGCAAATCCCAGCGGTCCAATAAGCTATGTCCCTCAAAGGGAAAAATTGCCCCTGTAGAGAAGCCTACCATGTTGGAAATATGTGTGCAGGACCAACTAGATAGTATGGATTGGTTCCCAATCGATAATAGGAGTATAAGAATCAAAATTCTATACATTTTCCACACATATATGTGCCATTTAGAAAGTGGACAATCCGTGCATTGCCCCCCATCTCCTTATCCCAAAAGTGGACAATCTGTGGACAATCTGTTGCTATGCAGTAAATTCCGTTTCTATGATCACAGACTTGAACTGAGCGTGTCCTTGCCCTAAATTCATTTGCTAAGAATTTTTCCGATATTTCCTTGGGAAAATGGTATATCGTATTGAAGGCAATTTTTCGTTTCTTTGTGAAAAACTCTACAGTTTGGTTGAAAGTGAATTGTACTCAAGTTGTGATTGGTAATAATTGAGCATTGCATAACAAGTTGTTGAAAAACTTTGTTATATTTATAGATGTATGGCCCCATCGATATTCCCCATCCTTGCATAATGCCCATTGCTCTAGTTTAACTAATCCACTACTCGGCCAATTGTATGCCTCTTCGTTTAATAGCCAAATTTGTTCCATGAATGCTTCGTACATTTTAGGCTAATTTGCAGCTTCGGCGGCCCATATGAGATCCTTAAATCTAAACAAAAGTGCAAAAGCATTTAAACTCCATTCATAACATGGGTTAATCTAATCAACGGCATGAAGAATTTAATTCGTACCTCTGATTTCTAAACTTATGCGTGAAATTGCTTTGCATGTGTACCAAACAATATCGGTGCATGGCTATTGATTCCTTTCACTATGGAAAGGTCTTCATTGTGTGCATTATCCTCTTGTGCTGATCCAAAATTATGCATATGTTCTCGACATCTCAGCATGTGACAGCCTCACCTCCCCCTAAGGCGAACCAAAGGGTTCGGCGGACCGCCTGCCCAGCTCTCGTCAGGACTCGCTCGAACTCATCAAACAAAATAAGATAAAATCTCGAGGAAAAGTGAAATAACCAAACCCAAACTAGACCATATACTTACATACATATCTATCTCAAAAGAAATACAACTCAAATATACAAAGATTCTCTATTCTTCATACATCCAACCCTTGCCAAGTGTTAGGGCGAGAACTATTACAAAAGTCAAAAGAACTAGACTAAGCTAGTCTATACAGATCTCTCGCCCTTGCTCGCATCCCTTGTTAAGGAAAACAAAACTAAAGGAATGAGTTAGAAGCTCAGTGAGGTTCCAGACATATAATCAAACAATAAGACCAATACATCAACCATAGATAACAAATAATTCAAGAAACATTTACAATATAAAGCGGAAATAATACATTCATTAAAAGGATACATGTTCACATGGAGTCATTCATTCATTCATTCTCCTTTCATTTCCTTATTCCTCCAATCATTTGAAAATGCATTTTTGGTAAGTAAAAACCCTTGATTTACATTGCCTCTAGATCATTCATTTCATTTCACCCCCTTCCGGACATTGACCGGACTCCACCCGACAACAAGGTAATACTCGAGTATACCAAACTTGCACCCAGGGTCACCAAATCACCCGACCGAGTCTGCTTCTGACTCGAGTCGACCGGTAACGAAGGGCAGGGCCCAGTTCAGCCAAAAGGCTTACATTCATGCACATTTAGCACATAATCATTTTTTCATTGAAATTTCACATTCACTTAGGTCGAGTGCGATAAAGTACACACTCGCCTAGAAAACTCATTTTAAGCAATCATTGAAGGCATTTAACATGTTATCAAACATCCATAGCAAGCCACATAGTCAAGAGAAACATAACAAACAAGGAACACTCACCTATTTACGCAAAATAATGTCCCAAATATCCTTCCGGACAACACCCTCAGTCACCGATGAACCCTAAGGTTAATCAAGAGCAAATATTATAGTTCATCCAGCAAAAGTTAGATGAAACGAAGAAAATTCGAATAACTACCAGTACAACGTATAAATATGATTTTGAGAGTAAAAACGGACATTTAGACCAAAAGACATGAGTAAACATTTGAAGTTCAAAACTGAGTATTTGTAGCTATGCCTCATGTTTTAAAATGGTTAAAATAGTCATCCCATTCATCACTCAAAAATATATCCGTACAAAGACAAGGTAACTCATCCAACACCCTACGATAGGGTCTAGGCAGTACTAAACGAAATAAGTCCAACTCGTTACAAAAATCACATTTCCAACTCTCTCTCTCTCTCTCTCTCAAATCACAAGAAACTAAACGGACAGCATTTCTCCTTTAATTTCTTCACTTTCCACCCTACAATACAATACCAAATATATCTCAATTCAACCACATTTGCACCTACAAATCATAAACTATAAAACACACTTAATTAAAGCCACAATTCCCTTAAATCTTAACCAACTAAGAGCTCAATAACCAACCATAAGAAAGCCCCAAATCAAAACCCTAAAACTGAAATTTTCTGCACAAATCGGAAATTTTCCACAAACAACCACAACTACCATACAAGAGCTTCATTTTTACACCATATCAAGCTATCATTCCATGTCCCAACAATAATCATCATATAAAATCAGAAAAATCACCAAAAATTCTAAAGTTTATCAAACTCTACTTTAAACCATAAAATCTTCCACAAAATAACCTATTTAGCCACTACAACCCACTAATTAACCATTATTAAAGCAAAGAGAGAACTTTCTTATCCAACTTACCTCAAAACTCAAGAAAGCTAGCAACTTAGGGCTTCCCTTTAAAAAACAACTCCACCAAGACCTTTAATCCTTCTTAACTAGCACTTGTACGGAGTAGTTTGTGATTCCACCGGTTAAAACTCAAGATTTGAGCAAAAAATTGAAACTAGAAAATGAAGAGCTTTCTTGGTTTTTCTCTCAAGACAGCCGGCCAAACAAGGAGCAAAAATGAAGATATTTTCAGCCAAAAAGCAAGATAAGAAAGAAGAAAAACAGCCGGTCAAACCTGGCTGCCGGACCGCCACGTCACAATCCGGCCGGTTTCTGGCCAGATTTTCGGCCGGAATCAAGGCAGTGGCGGATCAAATTTTTTTCAAATCCCTCAAGCAATCCGGCCAACAATTCTTGGCCGGATTTCCGGCCGGATTTGGTCCAAAACCTTTCCACCAAAAATTTTTATTTCCAAGCTCAAACGTTGCGCTCATCCGCTCTTCCAACAAAGATATATATAGATATATATAATCTCACACAATTATACACAATCACACGTTCATATATATAGAATGAAAACCCTCCTTAGAAATGGATAGCAAAATGTTTCATTTTGAGAGGGAAAGTGAAATTAAACAAAAATGATGAGAATATGTGAAATTTTAGGGTTCTCACACAGCACACGTGATGTCTTAATTGCGACATGAACCATGCTCAACTCCGATTAGTCTCCTCATCCACAAGTGCGAAAGCAAGCAAGAATTGGTGATTGCTGGCATCAAATCCAGTTGCTACTAATAATTTTGTCTTATATGTCCGCTTCATAAATGTGCCATCAACATAAATAACTGGCTTAAGGTGTCTGAATGCCTCGATCACAGGTCCAAATTCCCAAAATATATAGTGAAAAACTATGCATTCTACAGTGCTTCCTGGATGGTGCTACCAATCGACAATTGTTCTCAAATTAGTGGTTACCAACTCTTGCATGAAAGTAGGTAACTGTGCTATTGAAGAGAGTCAATCACCATACATGATATCAATCACACATCGCCTTGTATAGCATGCTTTTTTGTAGGAGACGTCCATATCAAAAGCACGCTTAATGCTTTTTTATAACCTCCAAAAGAAATCAACGGACAACAATGCACAACAATGTACAAAAGCTAACCGGCTGAACTATAGTGGAAACACAATTGGTTATTTTTTGGGCAGGATTTCTATTCTTTTTTGGGGAAAATTTCTTCGAGACTTTCGCTGTATGGGGAGGAAGAAATTGAGGGGGCGATGAAAGAGATAAGTGAAAGTATACAAATGGTGCAAGTCAAATTGCTATTTTCGATGATATATTTATAGCTAAACTTGTACACATTGATTGTATCGATACAATTCAACCGCTCATCCAAAATTAATCAACAATTAAAAAACTTACAACTGTTGGTGGAGTGTACGTGCTGTTGATCATAATTGATCAACGGCCCATAGAGCTTCACCGCATCTATTAATGGATGCAGCTATTGCGGTGTTTGGAATTTTTTTAAAAAAATTGTTCACAACATTGATCAAAGGTGCTGAAATTCTGCTGCATCCAAAAGTGGATGCGGCTAAGCCATGGGGCGATTGAATTGGATTTAAAAAAATTGTTCAGATTGTTGGTCAACGGTGCTTAAATTCCACCACATCCAAGACTGGACGCTGCTAATTGTGATGAATAGCAATTTTTTTTTTAAAAAAATATTCATATAAATTGCTATGCGACTTACATTAAAAAATCTAAAATAAATTCAATTTCGCTCAACACTGCTTTTCTCATTTGTGATGATCCCTACTAAGGAACTAATTGGTTCAAAACACCAAATTTGTCATGATTTGTTATTTGCCATTATTTACAGAAATTCACCACACCAAACATAGCGATCAAAATTGGGTTGGAAATCAACTAATTTGAGCCTATGTGGTAACAGATAAAATAGAAAGAGATAAAATTTTCAAGTGAAACATTTTTAGGATTATTTTGTGATAGGAGATTATGTTGGCAAAAAACTCAAATTAATTTTTTTTTGTAAGGTTCCTTTTCATTTCAAAGCAATAGGCATACTTAAGTGACAGGGATCCCGGATCTAGGAATGGCAACGGGGCGGGGGACCCCTCCCCCACCCCCCGCCCCAGCACCCCTCTCCTGCCCCAGCCCCCACTCCACCCAACGGAGGCTAATAAAATTTGTCTTATAATTGTATTGTAACTAAATTTTAATCATGAATCAAGTACTTAAATACCAGCACATCATCAAGACATTATCTACTATAATTTCACAATTGAAATTCATAAAAACAATCAAACAAAAAATTATATAGAATTACCACCGTGTCTTAGAGCAGTTTGTTCAAACGTAGGTTTAAAGCTATTCCCCTTTTGCTATTCTCAAATATTTTATAAGCATGTGCTAGTTGATTTCTTCCTAGTTCCTAAATAAGAGATGGTTAGCACTTGTGCTTGAGCTCGAATCCTATGCAAGCTTAAGTTTTTGAGTTTTGATTCTAATGCTATATTAAGAATCTTAATTCTTGTTCGTGTATGAACTCAAGACATAACTTGTTAAAAGTCAATGTGGACTGCGTGGGTGAATGAGAGAGCTGATATTGGTATTGTTGTAATAAATGATGAAGATTATTTATATAATGCAAATGCTCAAACCAGCAAAGTAGAAAGCTATCATCTTAAGCGCATCTGCAGTCCCTGAGTTCTAACAACAAAAAGGCAAAAGGAATAGAAATAAAAGATTCATGCGCGATAGTTCATCAATTTGACAGGATGGCGTAGATAGACCAAAGGAGAAGTCAATGATTAGCTAACTATTCCATCTTCCATGCTATTAAGACAACAATAATCCTTGAAATGACAGTTGTAACAATATTCTAGTTTAAAGCTGCTTATTTTATTCAGCGTTCGTTCGAGCCATCTCAAGATGTCTCTGATAATCAAGCATTTTTCTACATAGATCATTCCTTTCAACAACAACATCTTTCAAGCAGCTCTTTATGGACTCAACCTTGTCGTACATTTCATGAAGATCAATTTCAATAGCTTTAGCAAAATCCAGGTTCCAGGTTCTCACTGGCCTGAGTGAGAATTGCCATAGCACTGCCAAGTTTAGTTTCAAGCAACTGCAAAATGCAGGGATCATCTTTCGAGAATAACAAGTGAAAAGGGTAACATATTTTTGAGTTTTAAGAGCTTAAATAAAATAATGTAATGGGATATTGGTAAAGATATGCCCAGACAATGAAGTTGAAAAATTTTTTCTACCAAGGCCCATTCATGAGTTACCATCATAAGAGGCTTTAGTTTTGTTGGTAGGTTAGGGAATCCTTTACACTTCAAAAGATTGGCATTAGAAAATCATGTTATTCAGGAAAAAGTTCAAATCTGAGAGCTGAGTGCACTATGTAATCCAATTATACACTGATAAAACGAAAATAAGAGTGACATACCCTTTTCTGCTCAAGCCACGAAGTACCATTGTGCTGCACAGTTCCTACCAACACCTGTAGCTTCCGTTCTAGACCATCAATTCTGGATTTCAATTCATCTTCAAAACAATCCATAGCATTCTGCAAAACAAGCATCTGACTCATGATTGACTCAAAAAACCTTTTGCTTTCCTTCTCTGACAACTGCAGCTTATCCTTCTCTATACAAAATTTGGCCGTCTCAGCTTGCACTCGGCTCAACCTTTCAAGTACAGATTCTATTTCTTGATCCTGAAGACTAGTTGCAACTTTATTGTTTCCATTATTCATTATACTTTGACACACCAATAAATTCTGATCACATGAATGTTCATTCATTTCAATGTCAACACAATGCTCTAAAGGTTTGGAGTTCATTATCCCATCTGAGACATATTTAAGGGAGTCCAACCTATCTTGTAGAGCAATCTCTGACGGGCTTTTTATATAAGTGCAAGTTTAATTCCGAATTTTACCCATTTGGACTGCAAGTATACAGGTCAGTTGAGTAGTTTTGGGCAAATATCGGGTCAATCCCACAAGAAGCAACTAAAACAAGTATTAGGTCTTTTACTTACTCTATTATTTAGACTACAATCAAATTAAGCAAGAGAATCTAAAATTACTACTACCTACAAGTCTTAACTAGACAATTGCATGATAACAAATGGAGAGAATTCACTAAATACTTGAGTCTAGGGATGTAGATTCCACTTATGGCATAAACAACACAAAAAAATAGATTTACTTCTTGTTACAACCCTTGTTTAACTAGAGATTCATTTCCAATATTACCAAATCTCATTCTAATGATGAAATGGCCTAGAATAGTCTAGTTTTCCGTATTCTCATGGTGAATAACTAGTTCTACTCTTGTTTCCTTCGTGAAATGCAAGTTTAATCCAATTAAGTGTACCTCTATTCTCACGAGTCTACTACTTAAGCTCTACTCATGTTGTTCCATCATTATTACCAATTTTCATTGAATAATAACAACTAAGAGCTTGTTATTGGTAATCAAACAACAACAAGTTATAAGCTTACAGAAGTAAACAAATTAATACAAGATGTAGCAAGTGTAACTCATATTCATTTCATGTCAAGTAGCCATAAGTTCCATCTACTCCCTAGATCTAGAAATTTAGCTCCTCATATAAGATATAACAAGAAAACACATAGCTCCATTGCATGAACACATTATGAATCACAAGTAAAAGATAGATTAGAGAAAGCTTAGCCAAGGTTAATGAAGAAGCTTCCAATGATCTTCAATTTCTTAAACAAAATGGTGTACAATGAAGTCTCCAATTGTTCTCCACAAAAGTTACTAGCTAGAAAGAACAAGACAAGACTAACTTCTAAATTCTAATGCTAAAATCTGATATGAACTACTTCTACTATCTTCTACTCTTCTCTAATAATGTCTTTTTCTCCCTCCCTTTTCAAATTTGCCCTTCATTGAAATCTTCACATATTGCTTGTTCAAGTGTACAAGAGGTCTGCTAGCTTCCAGGCGAAATTTTGTGTGAAACATGAGTCAAAAAGTAAGTGTGAATTGAGCACAAGTTGTTCTGCAAGTTGTAGAGGAGAGAGAAAGATCCGAGGCCTAGATCCGAGGGGTGAAAAGTTGATCCGAGCTCGGATCCGTTCCTACACCATTCTTCATGCAGGATCCGAGACCTTCTTCAAATCAATCCAAGCTCGGATCGCCTAGCCCTCGGATCCACTTCTCCAGAAGAGTAGACGAGGGCTCGGATCACAAGGGATGAGACTGGATCCGAGCTCGGATCGCCTGGCCCCTGTTTCCATCTTCAAATTCTTTCTCTTTTGTTCAATCTTCACTCCTTGTTTCACTTGTCCGTTGTCCTTCAACTAGCATCTTGCCTCTTCTTTATCTTATGTAAGTGTTTCATGCCCTGATAACCTACAAAATATCACATATATATGCATTAATCTACTCATTTTGCAAGTTCCGATCACTAAACAACACTTGAAGCAATTTGCACCAAAAAGAGCTTAAGTATGACTATGATCCTCTAAAAGTATGACAAAAGCTCGTGCAAAACTATATACAAAATATTCACATATCAAACTCCCCTACACTTGAATCATTGCTTGTCCTCAAGCAATACAATAAACCACACAAGCAACAAGTCAAGTGCCAAATCGAAAATATGCTTTCTCAAACTCACTTCTCAAAACTCGACTATTAATCACAATGCAATTCTTCAAAATGCACTCAATACTCGTAATACTCAATAAAGGGGAAACAATTATACATAAATTTAACCATCTTCAAATCATTCTCTTGCCCTAAATTGTCTTCACAAATAACCGACCCATAGAGTCACAAGGTAATACTTTCCTTTATATCCATGTTTTCTCAAAATTTTACTACAAGAGGGTATCATAAATATATGTTAAATACCAACACTTGAACATTGCAAATGCCTTTTTATGCGAAGATTGACACTTTTAGGTGAAAACCTCTGGTTACTCCGAACTTTACATATCAAGGTCACAACACCTTTTTACCCCAAGTACCTTTTTACGCGAAAATCGACATTTTTAGATGAAGATTCCCGATTACTCAGTACTTAAGTAGTCGGTGCAACTTTATTGCTCTCTCTTTTCTTTCTTCATCTTTGCTTTTGTTTTTTTTTCTAGAACATATATATATGTATATATAACTCTCTTTTATCATGGAAATGGAAAAATATTACCAATTAAACTATATCAATCACTTATTTATAAATCAAAATGAAGGGAGAGAACTCATTAAAGATAGAAATAGAGGCATAATTGTCCCCACTTTATTAAATATACTTCCTAAAGTGCACTTATCAGAATCACATAATACTAATCACAAGTCACGAAAGAAATGAATTCTTCAAAAGCATATTTAAATTTGTTCAACCATTAGGGAAATTTGACAATCCATCTCTATGGCTTGGGCCATCGTGCAATTTTGAAAAGAGTTTGGAAAAATTTTGGCAGAGTTTCCCCTATAAATAGACGAAACTCCCTGCCAGCAACCCACAATTCCACAAAAATTCAGTCATCATCTATATTTCCACAATCATTTCCAACATTTCTCAACAAAAATAAAGAGTTACTCAAGCACTAACCCTCCCCCACACTTAATAAACACATTGTCCTCAATGTGAAAGGACAGTAAAGAAACAATACTCCCCTAATCAATGGGAAAGAGAGATCCAGCAGTCGATACGAACATCACGAACATCCAAAAATCTACTGAGACTGCAGGAGAGGGGAAAGTACATAACAAAAGGGGAGTGAGACGGTCCAAAAAACTTAACTAAATAAAAAACTGAACTAAAAGTCAACAAAAGATAATCTAAAACAAAAGAAATGTGAAAACTAAATACAAACGAAAACAAAGCAAATTAAGCTGAGAGGCCGCTGAGTTCCGAAGCTTCTTCTCCTCTGACTTCTACATGAGCTACTTGCTCAACGTCGTCTCGTGGCTCAAGAATAGATGTAGCTTGACTTTCTCCAGGTATGGGAGTCGGAGTGAGCATAGGAGAACGACGAATTTGGAAATGGTCCTCCAAAGCACGAAGTCGCCAATCATGTCTTTCCAACCTCTCTGTGATAACTCATTCTTGTTGGTCAATCCGCTCCATAACTCGTGTCTCCATACAGCAAATGACACTGAGGACCTCTTGCCACTGAGACCTAGAGGGAGGTGGTGGAGGTCGAACGGGAGGCGGTTAAATTGGCTGCTCTTTCGTCTCTTGAGCTTTCAGCCGGGGTTGAGGATGAGGCGGAGGTTGAGTGGATGTAGAAGCTTCCCCAATAGCACGTTCTTGAAGTAAAGAAGCATCTAAGTCAGTAAGGATGACCAATGATTTCAGCAAGGTGCTGTTCACCTCATCAATGGACTTGGTGTTCGGTGCCTTGTCAGTACTCACATTGACTTGAAGCTTCTCAAACAACAAGGAGAGGAGTCGAGAAAATCCGAAGCAAGAATCGTCGGGTCGCATCCTAGCTGTGGTGCGCATATAACTTAGAATGACGCTCGGCAATGGAATGCCGGTCAGTTGTGCGCCCACCCTATGTATTATCTTGTCGAGGAAATAGAGGTCACTATTCCATAGCTCTCGTTTACCACTTTTCTTAGGAACCATGTTGTGAGCAAATAGATAAAAGATTAAGTGGTATCGAGCTTCAAAAGAATCGGCACACACTATCTTCTTCTCGGAACGTCCTCGATCTCTATATTGCCCCTTAAGATGAGCTACAGCTTCCTCGACTAGCCACGGGTCACGCGCCTTAAATTCCTTAGTCAATTTCACGTCCTCTCCGTCATTTTTTACCCTTATAAACTTGCCAATTGTTTCCTTTTTTATGACTACACGCTTCCCACGGACCCAAGAAACAATCTTATTAGCGCTATATCCAGGTTTATCCTCCATATTTGCATAAAACTCCCTCACCAATTTTGGATAGTAATGGCGAGGCAACTGAAGAATGTTCTCCCATCCCAGTCGAGCAGATGCCGCCGACACCTTGTAGTGAGCATCCACCTCAGGCGCCAAGTGTTTCTCGATGATAATCTCCTTGAGCAACCCAGCGTCATACCACTCTTGATTCTCGAGTGATGTGAATCGAGTGACGTCATATTCTGGAGGTGCTTCTTCTCGACTTGTGAATGTTTGTTTACGTCTTGACCGTGGTGGCTGCTCAGGTGAAGAAAATTCTTCGTCCACTGACGGTGTTGCTTCAGGACTTGGTGAAGGAGTAGGTGTTCGAATAATTGCTCTTCTTGTTCGAACCATTGTGCCTATATCAATGTCAAGATTAGTTCTCTTGTTAAACAAACAAAACTTTTGGCACTTTGAGAACATGAGTGAAACACATTGGCACCGTTAAAATATTGGAAACGCAGTTGAAAACATTTCGGCAGAGTTTCCCCTTGAAAAGGGCTAAACTCCTTGCCAAGAAAGACCAAATTCAAGGACATTTCCCACATAGCAATTTCTCAAACACAATTCCAACTTTTATAATATATTTATAGATTCTAAATCTCATCATACGGCAGGAATAGAAATCCAATCACTACTTCCATCACTTGAGAGTTAAAATAATATTAATGAATGCATTATCAGAGCATAATGGACTTGTAAAGCTATGTGTCTTAAAATTTAGCTTCTAAAATCACCTGAAAGCCACATCTCAATACTCATTCATATAGCATCCTCAATTCCAACTATTCACCACTTCTTAGCAATTCATTCCAAGAATTTCATACCAATTTGTGCAAATGGTCATATGTTATCCTCTAATTGGCATAAAAATAATCTCTACTCTCTTAAACAAGTCCAAAGTATCCAAAGAGAGCTAGAAATTACAAGCAAGCGGTCACAATGTGCATTAGCCCATTAATTGAGAGAAAATAAGAAAATTTCACAGTAACCACAAATATCTCATTATCAAACATCAAAATAGGCTTAATGACATTTCTTAGCACAATGTAGCACAAATACAATAAGAAATTTCAACAAATGTGCATTTCCCAAAATATATAAATAACTATGAAAATTAAAAATTGGGAATTGCAAAATATCAAAGAAAGTTAAGAATTGTTACCTCAAGTGTGTAGAGTAATGCTAGAAGATGGTAAGGATGCCAAATGTAAGGAGAAACAAGCCCAAATTCGACCCCAAATGGACAAAATTCAGTTCGGCCCTTTCCCAGTTTTGACAATCAAAGGCACCCGAAATTGGTGAGGGTTTATGACCACAAGAGGCTTGGGGATATTTTTATGGTGAAAGATTGGAAGATTAATGGATAAAATGGGAGATTGGAGGAGAGAGGCTAGGGTTTCAATGAAGAAGAGGAAGAAAAAAATGAAGAAATGCAGAACCGAGGCTTCGGTTCTGCTATATGCCTGAAGCGATCCGAGCTCGGATCCTCTGGATCAGGCCTCGAATCGCTTGAAGCTCGGATCGGGTTGTGCAAAAGTTCATCCGATCCCTTGGATCCTCTTGTTTCTACAACAATTGCAGAAACTGCAATTTTTTCCAATTCTGACAACCTGTTCTGCAATTTCTGAATTACATATTTAGATGAAAGTTTTCCAATTTTTTTCTTTACATGCAAGAGTAATATGTTCTAAACAACTATTCCACCCCTCAAAAATGAATAAAAAACATCTAGATCACAAATCGAGATTTCCAGTTGTTGGGCCATATTTGCACTTTTACATGAAAAATGCTCTTATTAACCCTAAACACACCTCAAATGAGCACATAAACATATATATACTGATTAACACCAACTCTCACTTGCAAATCAAAAAAATACTGCTTTTAGGCTAATAGTAAGAACTATCAAGTGCTAAAAAGCATTAAACACACTCAAACCTCCCTTTTTAACTATCGTTCTCCCAATGCACCTCCAAGATAAGCGTCAAACTCCGATAGCCCCCTACAAATAAATGAAATACATATCATTAGAAAATCACATCAAACCAAAATGCAAGAAACACATGAAAAATAATACAACTATAATATTAATATTGGGTTGCCTCCCAACAATCGCTTTGTTTAACGTCGTTAAGCTCGACTTTCCTCAATCTTCTTTAATTTTCAAATGTGTTTCCCAAGGAGTAAATTACTCCTTTAGGAACCTTCTCTCCGGCCAAACAAGGTTTCAATCGTTGACCGTTCACTTTGAATGGTGCGCCATTTTCCCCCTTAATTTCCACCGCTCCATAAGGAAATGTGTGAACCACTTCAAATGGGCCGGACCATCAAGACTTAAGCTTTCCAGGGAATAATCTAAGCCTTGAGTTAAACAATAACACCTTTTTCCCTTCTTTGAAATGCTTGGGGAGGATGTGTTAATCATGTCAGAATTTCACTTTTTCTTTGTAAATCTTGGCATTCTCATATGAAATTAAATGTAATTCCTTCAATTCGCTTAGGTCGAACATTCTCTTTTCACCTGCAGATTCAAAATCAAAATTAATAGTTTTAATGGCCCAATAAGCTTTATGTTCTATTTCTACAGGCAAATGACACATTTTCCCATAAACAAACTTATATGGAGACATTCCCAACGGCGTTTTAAATGCCGTTCTATATGCCCACAACGTATCTTCTAACTTGTTTGACCAATCCTTTCTCGATCGATTGACGATTTTCTCCAAGATGAGTTTGATCTCCCAGTTCGCCAACTCTACTTGGCCATTGGTTTGAGGATGATAGGGAAGTGACATTTTATGCCTATATTCATATTTAAGCAACAAAGTGTGAATGGATTTATTATAAAAATGCTTATCTTCGTCACTTATAATCGCCTTTGGGACTCCAAACCTACAAAATATGTCCGTTTAAGGAACTTAAGCATAACTTTAGCATCATTAGTTTGTGAAGGAATGGCCTCCACCCATTTAGAGACATAATCAACTACTAATAGAATATACTTGTTATTAAAAGAGTTAGGAAATGGTCCCATAAAATCAATGCCCCAAACGTCAAATAACTCAACTTCTAAATATGTAGTTAGAGACATTTCATTCTTTCTTGAGATATTACCAGTTCTTTGGCATTGATCACAACTTTTAACTTAATTTCTAGCATCTCGGTACATAGTATCCTGATTGCCATACCTTTGCTACGGTCTTAATTGTACTAAAATGGCCTCCCGTCTCAAGGGTGTGACAATGTACTAAAATACTATGTACCTCTTCTTCTGGAACACATCTTCTAATTATTTCATCCGCACAATGTTTGTAGAAGAACGGTTCCTCCCAAAAGTAATGTTTAATATCATTTAAGAATTTTTTTTCTTTGGTGGGAATTCAAATCACTTGGTAGCACTCCACTAACTACAAAGTTAAGTAAGTCGGCATACCATGGTGACTTTTGAATAGCCAATAAGAACTCATTTGAAAATTTTTCTTTAATGGGGATATGGTCTTCTTGAGGCATGTTCTCCAGTCTAGAAAGATGATCTGTGACTAAATTCTCGGATCCCTTTTTATCTTTGATCTCCAAATCAAATTTCTGCAATAATAAGATCCACCGAATTAGTCGAGGTTTTGCATCTTTCTTATTTAAAAGATATTTAAGTGCTGCATGATCGGTGTAAACGATGACTTTAGATCCCACTAAGTAAGATCTAAACTTATCCAATGTAAATATCACCGCTAGCAACTCCTTCTTCGTTATCATATAATTGATTTGAGTTTCATTTAGCATTTTACTTGCATAGTAAATGACATGAAATCGCTTATCATGCTTTTCCCCAAGAACAATTCCCTCCGGAAAATCACTAGCATCACACATCAATTCGAACAGTATACTCCAATCCGGTGATGTTATTATGGGTGCAGAGATAAGTTCCTTTTTCAACCTATTAAAAGCAAGTAAGCAGTCATCATTAAATTAAAAAGGAACATCTTTTGCAAGTAATTCACATAAAGGTTTGGCAATCTTGGAGAAATCCTTAATAAACTGTCGATAAAACCCCACGTGTCCAAGAAAGTTTCGAATGCCTTTCACATTGGTAGGTGGAAGCATTCTCTCAATCACTTCTATCTTGACTTGATTTACCTCAATACCTTTTGAAGAAATTTTATGGCCTAGAATGATACCCTCACAAACCATGAAGTGACATTTTTCTCAATTGAGTACAAGGTTTGTTTCTTCACATCTCTACAAAATTAGATCTAAATTATTAAGGTAATGATCATAAGTAGATCCAAATACAAAAAAGTCATTCATGAAAATTTCCATGATTTTCTCATTAAAATCGTAGAAAATTGCCATCATGCAACGTTGAAAAGTGGCCGGCGCATTGCACAGTCCAAAAGGCATTTTTTGAAATGCAAAAGTGCCGTAAGGACAGGTGAATATAGTTTTCTCTTGATCTTCCGATGCAATGACTATTTGATTGTATCCTGAAAAATCACCCAAGAAACAATAAAATTCATATCCCGCCAACCTTTCCACCATTTGATCAAGAAAAGGAAGAGAGAAATGATCCTTTCTAGTATCTGCATTCAGTTTTCTATAATCAATACAAACTCGCCACCCAACTACAACTCTAAAAGGAATCATTTCGTCATTTTTACCACATACTATGGTTATTCCTCCCTTTTTTGGCACTACATGAATAGGAGAAATCCAAACACTATCAGAGATCAGAAAAATTATACCTGCATCCAACCATTTAAGGATTTCTACTCTTACCACTTCTTTCATGTTTGGATTTAACCTTCTTTGAGTCTCAATCACCAGTTTAGCGTTTTTTTTCAACAAAATCTGGTGCATACAAATAATTGGACTAATTCCTTTGATATCGAAAATTGTCCATCCTATAACCTTTAAATGCTTCCTCAAAACGCGTAAGAGCTTGCCAAGTTGTTCCTCATCAAGTGTGGCATTGACAATCACCAGCAATGTCTCATTTTCTCCAAGAAATGCATATTTGAGGTGTTTTGAAAGTGGCTTAAGCTCAAGCCGTGGAGCTTGCTCATACGATGGTGGGGTAGCCCTTTGCTCAATCCTAACTCCTCATACGCATTGCTCCTTTTGTAAGGGACTTGTGCCTGCAAATATTTGATCATTTCTTCTACTTTTTCCTCTTGCAAGCCTATACCATTAAGACAAAGTTCAAGAGGGTCATAGTCAAGATCAACTAGACTCATCTCTAGTGTAAGTTCATCACATATGTCAACAGAATAAATATGATCGGTAAAAGAGGAATACTTCTCTACTTTACGCAAATCAAACTCCACTTCCTCTTCGCCGATTTGGAACTTGAACTTACCACGTTTAACATTTATTATAGTACCTGTAGTGGCTAGAAATGGTCTACCAAGAATAATAGGTACATTGACATCCTCCTCCATATCTAAAACAACAAAATCAACGGGGATGATGAATTTTTGCACTTTAATAAGCACATTCTCCAATATACCCATTGGATATCTAATAGACCTATCAGCCAATTATAAAGAAATATTAGTACGCTTTAACTCTTTCATCCCCAATTGCCTAGTCACAGTCAAAGGAATCAATGGAACACTAGCACCAAGGTCACATAGTGCTTTAGAAAATTCTACATTACCAATAGTGCAAGAAATTGTGAAACTCCCTGGATCTTTCAACTTTGGTGGCAATTTGTTTTGTATGATGGCACTGCATACCTCCATTAATGCAATAGTCTCGCTATCTTCTAATCTCCTTTTCTTAGTCATTATCTCCTTGAGAAACTTTGCGTACGAAGGAATCTGCAAAATAGCATCAACAAAAGGAATGCTAATATGTAATTGTTTGAAAATGTTGACGAACTTCTCAAATTCTTTGTCACTTCTCGATGGCTTCAATCTTTGTGGCTCGCTTTCTTCCACCTTGTTTTTCCCCTTACTTTTCTTGCTATCCTCTCCTAACTCACTCAACTGCTTGTTTTCTCTTCTTTCATGTTCCCTCACACTTTCAACCACAGGCAGCTCACCCACTTCCTTATCACTACGGAGGGTTATAACGTTCACATGCTCCCTTAGGTTCACCTCAGTCTTGCTAGGTAAATCCCCTTGGTTCCGATTGTTGACCGCATTAGCTATTTGGCCTAATTGGACCTCGACGTTCCTATACATATTGGTGAGTTGGTCCATCCTTCCCTCAATTCTTTCAAACCGTTGAGTATTGGCACTAGCTAACTTTTCAATTTTATCATTTGATACATTTGCTAACTTTTCAATTGTCAATTTCCAAGTTGGTTTAGACTTCGGAAGTGGTTGTTTCGGTTGAAAATCCGGTGGATTTGCCGATCTTTGTTGGTTCCCTTGATCCTTTTATCCAAAGTTTAGATGATTACGCCACCCTGGATTATAGGTATTTGAGTATGGATTGTTTTGAGGTGGACGGTTGTAATTGTTGAGATATTGAACCTGTTCGCTGCTAGAACACATAGAATCATCATGATCTCCTCCATAGTTAGTACAACACACAACAACTACTCCTTGGTTAGAACTAGAACCAACTTGCCTATTAAGTATCTTAACCACATTATCCATCTTTGCACTTAACATATTCAAGGTATCTACTTCAAGCATACCTGCGGCTATCCTTATATTATCTCGTTCGTTAGCCCATTGGTAATTATTAGCAGCCATTTTTTCAATCAATTGTTGAGCTTTCTCAGCCGACTTTCCCATCAAATATCTTCCCGCCGCCGCATCTACATGTGTCTTTGTAGGGTAGGTGAGTCCATTGTGAAATATTTGGACTATTAGCCAATCGGGTAGATCATGATGAGGACACCTTCGTTGTAACTCCCGATAGCGTTCCCAAGATTCGTACAATGTCTCTCCTTCCTGTTGCGAGAAACTCGTTATATCCATTCTGAGTTTAGCGATTTTTTCAGGTGGAAAGAATTTATTAAAAAAAGGTTTAGCTAATTCCGCCCAAGTACTAAAAGTGTTTGGAGGATGAGATTGTAACCAAACCTTGGCCTTGTCCCTTAGTGAAAATGGAAACAATCGAAACTTAATTGCATCATCACTAACACCATTAAGTTTTATTGTATCACAAATTTCAAGAAATGTTGATAAATGAGAATTTGGATCTTCTGTAGCATTACCTCCATATTGAGATTGTTGAACCATTTGTACAAGAGATGGTTTAATCTCAAAATTGTTAGCATTTACCGTATGCCTTGCTATGCTAGTTTGAGATCCTTATGTCCCCGGTAGAGCAAAATCCCGTAGAACTCACCTATTTGCTTCGTTTTCCGCCATTTCTTCTTCAAAAGGTAGCTTTATCGCAATTCCCTCAATTGGTTGCCTAATCTCTTCTTCTTGTTGTTGTGGTGTACGCTTTCTTTGTCTACGTAGTGTCCTTTCAATTTCTGCATCAAAAGGTGCTACTACACATAAATCTCGATGCATACACTACAAAAATTGAAGAATATAGACAATGTAGTAATTATATCACAAAAATAAATAAGAATCCAATTCAAAATATTAACAAGAATTTTCACTACACTAATACCAACTAATCTAATATAAATGTCTAAATTAATAAACCTTGTTAGGCCCTAATATTGCCGCTCTCCGGCAGCGGCGCCAAAAACTTGGCTGACTTTTTATATAAGTGCAAGTTTAATTTCGAATTTTACTCGTTTGGACTTCAAGTATACAGGTCAATTGAGTAGTTTTAGGCAAATATCAGGTCGATCCCACAAGAAGCAACTAAAACAAGTATTAGGTCATTTACTTACTCTATTATTTAAACTACAATCAAATTAAGCAAGAGAATCTAAAATTACTACTACCTACAAGTCTTAACTAGACAATTGCAAGATAACAAATGGAGAGAATTCACTAAATACTTGAGTTTAGGGATGTAGATTGCACTTATGACATAAACAACACAAATAAATAGATTTACTTCTTGTTACAACCCTTGTTTAACTAGGGATTCATTTCCAATATTACCAAATCTCATTCTCATAATGAAATGGCCTAGAATAGTCTAGTTTTCTCTATTCTCATGGTGAATAACTAGTTTTACTTTTGTTTCCTTCATGAAATGCAAGTTTAATCCACTTAAGTGTACCTCTATTATC
Organism: Coffea eugenioides; assembly: GCF_003713205.1. Classification (NCBI taxonomy): domain Eukaryota; kingdom Viridiplantae; phylum Streptophyta; class Magnoliopsida; order Gentianales; family Rubiaceae; genus Coffea; species Coffea eugenioides. Next base: position 38,143,538 of record NC_040041.1, read on the forward strand.
ATGAGTCTACCACTTAAGATCTACTCATGTTGTTCCATCATTATTACCAATTTTCATTGAATAATAACAACTAAGAGCTTGTTATTGGTGATCAAACAACAACAAATTATAAGCTTACATAAGTAAACAAGTTAATACAAGATGTAGCAAGTGTAACTCATATTCATTTCATGTCAAGTAGCCATAAGTTTCATCTACTCCCTAGATCTAGAAATTTAGCTCCTCATATAAGATATAACAAGAAAACACATAGCTCCATTGCATGAACACATTATGAATCACAAGTAAAAGATAGATTAGAGAAAGCTTAGCCAAGGTTAATGAAGAAGCTTCCAATGATCTTCAATTTCTTCAACAAAATGGTGTACAATGAAGTCTCCAATTGTTCTCCACAAAAGTTACTAGCTAGAGAGAACAAGACAAGACTAACTTCTAAGTTCTAATGCTAAAATCTGATATGAACTACTTCTACTATCTTCTACTCTTCTCTAATAATGTCTTTTTCTCCCTTCCTTTCCAAATTTGCCCCTCATTGAAATCTTGACATATTGCTTGTTCAAGTGTACAAGAGGTCTGCCAGCTTTCAGCCAAAATTTTGTGTGAAACATAAGTCAAAAAATAAGTGTGAACTGAGCACAAGTTGTTCTGCAAGTTGCAGAGGAGAGAGAAAGATCCGAGCCCTAGATCCGAGGGGTGAAAAGTTGATCCGAGCTCAAATCCATTCCTTCAGCATTTTCTTCACCATTCTTCATGCAGGATCCGAGGCCTTCTTCAAATCGATCCTAGCTCGGATCACCTGGCCCTCAGATCCACTTCTCCAGAAGATTAGACGAGGGCTCGGATCACAAGGGATGAGACTGGATCCGAGCTCGGATCGCCTGGCCCCTGTTTCCATCTTCAAATTCTTTTCTCTTTCGCTCAATCTTTGCTCCTTGTTTCACTTGTCTGTTGTCCTTCAACTAGCATCTTGCCTCTTCTTTATCTTATGTAAGTGTTTCATGCCCCGATAACCTACAAAATATTTCATATTTATGCATTAATCTACTCATTTTGCAAGTTATGATCACTAAACAACACTTGAAGCAATTTGCACCAAAAAGAGCTTAAGTACGACTATGATCCTCTAAAAATATGACGAAAGCTCGTGCAAAATTGTACAAAAATATATACACAATATTCACTTATCAACCTCAACCTTGTTTACTAACAATTCTATTTCTTTAGATAACCTTCTTAGTTTATTTGCTTTCTCATCTGGCAATTTGGTCCACGTTGTTCCATAATGGGTTCTACCAGATGATTTATCTATCAATTCTTTAATCTAAGTTTGTAAAAGTGTCAAAGTTGTTCTGATCTCAATCCCTTTCAGGTTACAAGCTTGGTCTTCCTGCTGAAAAAAAGATAGCTCTTTCTCCAGTTCCACCATGTTTTTAGCAATTTTCGCCTGAACCTGATGATTTGTCTCAAATGCTTCTCTAAAGCAACTAGTGTCCTGTTCCTCTTGTTCATCTGTAGAGTCCTGTTCCTCCTATCCAACTGATTAATGAGCATTTCAAAGTTCAACCTGATTGTCATATTATAAACAGTGAAATTAAGCATTACCTTGAGAAGGCATTTCCGATTTTATAATGCAACATCTGCTAAAGAATCGTTATTGGCAACAGCTTGTCATTGAAAAAAGAAAATACAAGAAAGATGAATCAATAAATACTTGTGAAACTATAAAAGGAAGCATTACTCAATTGATTAATCCTTCTTAAGTTCATAATAGTGAACCTGAGCAGTATTCATGGCTGAAAATGAACCAGTACTAGAAACTGGTGGTCATTCACACAGAGCAGCAATCTTGGACTTCTGAGCACCTCCAGTGACCATGAAAGTTATCTTGCTCAAATTACTCTTGGTCCTTGTCGAGTAACTAGACCGAGGAGTTATGCTGGCCAGATGTATTTTCCCCTCATCCTTCATCTCCACAGTAATTGAACTGGAAGAATCAGTTCCTTTTTGCCTTTTTGATGCAATTTGAGGAGACTGTGAGTGTTCTCCGTTCATTGGATACTTAATGAATTTCAATGCAAAAACTGCTTCTGATGATGATGTGAGGACTCGCAAAAAAAAAAAAAAAAAAATATTATTTTATGCCTAATTTATGGCTTAATAAATTATTTAATTGGATTTTATTTCCAAGGAATATTTTCTAGTCTTATTAGACCTAAATACATGGTAATATAACTTCGTTATATTTTTAAAATGATTCGTTTCGAAAATTAATTCCCTAGAGCGCGTTTCGTAAAAATAGTGAATAGTACTTGGAGATTTTATCCGCGTAGTAGCACAATAAGCTTGGAATATTGGAGACTTGTACTATGGTCCTAAAATAGGTAATCTTATGAATAAATATTCAAGTGATAGTTAGTAGTGTAATCGTTATAAGAATTTTCCGAAAGTTTCGCGTTATAGCGTTAAATTTGACGGTACGCGTTTTCACGCGCGCGACTTCGATTGAGGGACTTTAGACCCTTATTCCGGGACAATTAAGAGTGAATAATATTTACAAGAATATATATGCCTTGGAGGTTTAGTGCACTAGTGAACCAAACGCACGAGAAAAATCGAGTCCAAACGCATCCTAATTGCACTATTTCAAGTTGACTTTGAGATGGGTTTTGCACCACACAATGAATCTTACTTAGGAAGCCACAATTGAACCAACACCTTCTCTCTCCTCACTTCATTTGGCCGTGCAACAAGAAAGGAGAAGAGCTCTCCATTGTTCTTCATTTTTCATCTTCAATCCATGCACCAAAATTCATCCAAATCACACCAAACTTGGAGACCACTTAGCAAACCACTTGGAGACTATATCTAGCTAAGGAAGAGGGGAGCTTTCACGGTTTCTTGGAGCTTCAAGAGGGCCGAAAATTCTGACCTTGCAAACCAAAGGAGTAGGTAATGATCAACCCATGGATTCTTATCTTTTGGAGATTATATGGCAAGATTAAGCTCATGCATGCACTTAGTTACTTGATTATGGTGTAAAAATGTGATTGTGGGCTCTTGGAATTCCCACACTTGGGTTGTTGTTGCTGATGTGATAATTAATGGTGATTATATTGTTGGTTTAGTGATTATAATGATGCATTAGTGGTGGGTAATTAGTAGAAACTTCATTGGGTGTAAGAAGCAAAAACTTCCGATTCTACCCCTGTTTTACTCGGCCATTTTAAGGCCAGTTTTTAATGAACTAATGGCTTGAACTGGATGCTTATGTGATGTATTAGAGGTGTGGAAAATTTCATTGAAAAATAATGAGGTTTGGTTGGGCAAATGAAATTTTTGTTCGAAACTAGCAATCTGGAAAAACTGATTCGCGTATGATCTGACCAGTGGTAGTATTTTGGCCATAACTCTGTCCTCGGGTGTCGAAATCAAGTGCCGTCAGTGGCGTTTGAAACTAGACATTCCTAGCTTTAATTTGAGATAAAATGCACGTTCTGATTCTTTGTGAGTGATCCGAACCAAACGTTTTAAGTTAGCTGTCCTGTCTCTCGGATTTGCTGGAATGGCTTGTTGAGGCAGCAACTTGAGGCTCAATTTTGAGCTGGTTGCTTGCCGAATTTCAGAACATTTCCTTCTGTGAACTTTTAGTCCCGTGAATGTATTTTCTAACGCCATAAACCATGCCTCATTCCGAGTTAAATTGATTGAGTTGTGACTAAAACAAGAGGACTGCCCTGTTTTGGAAAAACGTAGTATTTGGACTGATTTGGGGCAAAACTTGGGAATGATTTTATTAATTGAAGTTCTTGATGCTAAACACTTACCAACGGTATCATGGATGTATCTTAGACCTTTATTTCACAAATGAACCATGGTTGGATAGCTTTCTTGATTAAACGATTTGAATTGGGAAATGAAGTCAAAAGACAGGTTGCTTTAGAAATTTTCCTGAACATTGGATGATTAATTAACTATCTTTCCGAAGGTATTTTTCCCTTAAATTTGATAGAGAGATGCCTTTCATATAGGAGTAACATATTACAAAATTTTATACCAATCCAAGTTCGTTTTGACTCTTAGCTAAGGTTCCAATTTTGAAAACTCAAATCTGGAAATTGTTCACCAGACTTGAATTTTCCTAACTTTGAGCTACCGTATCTCGGTGCTCGAAACTCCAATTTTCAATCCGTTTGTTCTGCCCTAAACCTTACTTACACCTCTAATTGAGTTATAAATTTCAAGGGCTAGTTTGCAACGAGTGAATTTTTCCGAATTTCCAAAGTTAGCGAAAAACCAACCCCGGCTTAATTCTGAATGTTCTGGAACAGCAATTTCATGCCCATTTTTGAATACCTTCCACTTAGATTCATGGAAAAGTGTCTTCTAAGAACTTGTAGTACTTTCTAAGAGGTTTCCAACGGTACCAAGTTTTATAATTTTGGACCTACTGAGTGCAAGATCTGATTTTTCTAAATTTGACGCGCAAAGCTGAAATTTGCTGATTTCTTAGAAAATGAAAATTTGAAAACTTGTTACTCCTTCTTGATGATAATTGATCGCTTAAACTTGATTTCATGAAGGAAATCAGTTTTTCTTGTGCTAATAAAACCTCACTTTTGAACCTTTATTTTGAGTGGCTAAGGTTTTTGGTTTGAGGTATTGACTAGTCCAAATGAGCGTAACTCCTTTCTTGATTAATACGTGATTGTGAGTGAAAAATACTTGTTAATTGCTTCAGGTGCTCAAGCGAGTCTTGAAAAGAATCCCGGAGGGGACAACTAAAGATTTTCTCGCTCAATTACTTTTGAATTGGTGAGTGTCAAGTGCATGACTTGTCGTGTTTACTTGATTTACCTGCTTATATACGTGAATATCACTTGATGAGACGAGTGTGTACTTTATCGCACTCGCTCTCCTTTACTTGCACTTTACTTGTATTAACTTGATTTTCAAAGTCGATTGAGTGAATCTCGTCGATTAAAATATACCCGTTTTCGTGTGCGTGTCGTGTTGCCATGCATGTCGTGTATGTCGTGCGTGTCTTGTTGTCGGGTGGAGTGAACCTCCTCGACTTATGGGGACGCCCAATTCTCTTAACCAATCTTGCAACTCGAGCCGGCATGGGCTTGGTCGAGAAGCTTGATAAACCAAGAGAGTAACAAAACACAACTTGATCTTTTGAGATCTTGTTCGGCATACTCGTGGAGTATCGCCCTTTTCGTGCGTGTTCAAAAATCAAAACTTGATCTCCTGAGATCTCGTGTGGCATACTCGACGAGTATCGCCTTTTTTTTTCGTGCGTGTTTGGTTTCGGATCCGAGAGGGTGGAATGTTGGTCGGAGGAAGTAATAAGTGAAGTTTCTACGGATAAAATACCCACCAGGATAACGGAGTGTCATCACGAGGGGGTATCGGATCGAGCCGTGGCGAAGCAAGAGGAAAATAGCTCCTGAGAGCTCCTATATCCTTGAATTGTTTCTGTTTATTTTTTTTTCTCGCTCGAATTGTAAATTACTTGAATATTGGGATTGTTATTTGGACAACGTGCTTGCATGTGTGTTTTCTTGGCCTCACGAGCGTTTCGCTCACCCCGTAGATTTGTTTTCCTTAACAGGAATGGATGGAGTGAAACTCGTTGGAACCCTTTGGATGTACTTTTGTATTAGGGTTCAATTGTAATTGGCTAGACATTTTGGCTATTGTATATATTTGGGAATTGATGTATCTTTTGGATCCTGACGTAAGAATTGGATAACAGATGTATTTTGAACACGTGGTACAAGACTTGGATATTCGATTTTGGAAGCGAATTTTCCTTATTAGACTGGTATAAATTGTTATATATTGTTAAGTTTGAATTGATTTGTCTCGAGTCCTGGCGAGAGCTAGGCAGGCGTTCCGCGGATACCCTTGGGTTCGCCCTTGGGAGAAGTGGGGGCGTCACAGTTGGTATCAGAGCTTAGGCTTTAGATCTTTGTAGTGTATTCTAGGCTTAAAAGTTTAGGATACCGGACTGTGGGACTGGTTTGAAAGTTAAGTGACTACTTGTAGGAAAAAAAAAAAATCAGAGTAACTTCGCGTGGCCTCTGCACGGAGTGAGTTTGGGCCAAGACGTGATATGGTCCCAATTATGTGAATATGTATAAAAGACTAAGTACTCTTCTTGTGCGTAAGTTGTGAACTATGAAAGTGGTAAGTGTAAAACCTTTATCATGCTATTTGAGGTAGATAGATATGTACGTCAGGTAGGGATCTTAAACTTTGTTAATTTGCACTTGGGAGCGTACGGCCTGAGTTGTAAATTCTCTTAGTTCTGGATTCTTGTACTTGAGTACTAAATACTTTTTCTGAGAGAATACTTGTGACTTCGAAAGGGATATAGTCTCGTATATTATAGTGTGAATAAAAATCATAAGTGGTTTTGAGATAAATTCTGATGGCAAAGGTCAGAGCCCGGAGGATTCTTGTATTGGACTTGAGATCTCCATTATGGGAAATGAACGAGAAAAAAAAAACTAGACCCTTTTGACTGATATAGTTAGAATTGTCAGGGGTGATGCTAAGTGTTGAGGCCATTGTATTTTGCATGACTGTATGGCCTACTTTTGGGGCACTTGTTTGACTTTAGTCTTCTGTGAGTAAAAGTACTTTTGTGGCACCTGTGTACTATATTTTTGTGATCTTCCCTGACTTGCTAATTGTATGGATTGTGACATGTTAATGAATGTAAATTATTATTATTTTCAATGTTTTCGCAATTGGCCCTTGTTTCAAGTATTTTCTCGCGTAATTGATTTATTTCTTGCACTAGGCATACTTAGGTTATGGAAGGGCTAAGAAGGGGTCGAGGCCGTGGTCGAGGCCGTGGGCGAGGGACTGGACAAACCCAACCTCAAGGGGATGAACAAGGATCGGCCACTAGACCGACCCAAGGACAAGAAAATATGGAGGTTAACCAAATGGCTACTGCCATTAATAGGATGACTGACATCCTAGAACGATTAGCTGAGAGACAGGAACCAGTGCCAGTTAACCAACCTGGGGGCCAGGATAGAGGGGAAGATAGAGCCTTAGAGAGATTCTTAAAGTTCAACCCACCTAAGTTCATTGGTGAGCCTGATCCTGAGGTAGCGGAGAATTGGCTAGAAAGAATGACTAATATTTTCGCAACCCTAGATTATGCGGAGGAGAGACGAGTAACTTTTGCTGTCTTTCAGTTTGAGGGTGCAGCACGTGCTTGGTGGGATATGATAAGGGGAAAATGGGAAAGAGCACAAACCCCTTGGACTTGGGAAAATCTTTTAGGAGAATTTAATGAGAAGTTTCTCCCGCCCTTAGTTCAAGAGAAACGGGAGGACGAATTCATAAAAGTGAAGCAGGGGGCGTCTAGTGTGGCTGAGTATGAAGGAAAATTTACTAGACTTTCTAGATACGCCCCAGAATTGGTAGCCACTGAGAGGAGAAGGATAAGGCGATTTGTACAAGGACTTAACGTGGAGATTCAAGAGGGGTTAGGAGCGGCCCAAATCTCTACTTTCACTGAAGCCCTAGAGAAGGCGCAGAGAGTCGAAAGTGCAAGGCTGCAAGTTAAGGATTTTCATGCCAAGAAAAGGGGCACTTCTAGTCATCCTCTTGGACAAGCAGATAAGGGTGCCCCACCTTCTAAAAAGGAAAAAGGAACGGGAGGAGTAGAGACATCTGGTACACAAAAAAAAGACTCAATCAAGAGGAGGCCACAATGGAAGGGATCAACCGAGGGAGACTCCTCCAAGTGGTCAGCCTGTGGCTCCTCAAGTTATTTGTGGTTATTGTCGCAAGCCTAACCATACAGAGAATGAGTGCTGGAAGAAATCGGGAAAGTGTTTGTATTGTGGCAGCACTGAGCATCAGATCGCGAACTGTCCAAGTATACCGAATGAAGGAGGTAGTACTCAAAGGCTTGAAAAGTCAACTGCAAAGCAGTCTAGTGCTGGAGGAAGTCGATCTAAAGCACCAGCTAGGGTTTATGCATTAGGCTATCAATAGGTTTCCAATCCCGTTAAGGTCATTGAAGGTATGATTTTTGCTTTCTATTGTTTAGTAAGGTTCTAAGTGACTATAGTACGACGCACACTTTTACAAAATCCTAGATTCATGAGATAGAATCAAAGTTTGACTACTAATTGGGTGAGTAGAAATTGTGAAATGGGTTGCAGAAGGTAAGTTATTGTTTGACCTGATAAGTGTGACTATTAAGGGGTATGACTGTTATCCTAAGTGTGAATTTCGAGGACGAAATTCTCTTAAGGGGGAGAGGATGTGAGGACTCGCAAAAAACTATTATTTTATGCCTAATTTATGGCTTAATAAATTATTTAATTGGATTTTATTTCCAAGGAATATTTTCTAGTCTTATTAGACCTAAATACATGGTAATATAACTTCGATATATTTTTAAAATGATTCGTTTCGAAAATTAATTCC